>NW_028252096.1:0-75345 GCF_964263255.1 Lissotriton vulgaris
TATCCACACTTTCTTCTTGTGGTGACCGCTCAGCTCTCCTCAGGGCTTGGTCGCTCCACCCTCTGCTGCTGCTCCTGCCTGCCTTGCCTTGCCGCCTCCTGTCTGCAGTTTCCCTAGAGCGTCGCCCGCAGCTCCTGGGATCCCCTCTGCCCGCAGACCCTTGGATTTCCCGCCGCTGCCTCCCTGCGGCCCGCCCCCCTGCGACTCCATTCGCCGCCCCGCTCCCGCCACCCAGCTGCTCCTCCCTCCCGGCTCCTTACTTAAGGGGACCGTAGGGGACCTCAGCTTTTGACCGCTCAGCTCTCCTCAGGGCTTGGTCGCTCCACCCTCTGCTGCTGCTCCTGCCTGCCTTGCTGCCTCCTGCCTGCAGTTTCCCTCGTGCGCGGCCCGCAGCTCCTGGGATCCACGCTGCCCGCAGACCCTTGGATTTCCCGCCGCTGCCTCCCTGCGGCCCGCCCCCCTGCGACTCCATTCGCCGCCCCGCTCCTGCCACCCAGCTGCTCCTCCCTCCGGGCTCCTTACTTATGACGCCCCCTGAGCGACCACATAGCGGACGCGCGCAGCGGGAGCACCGATTGAGCGCCGAAGGTGCGCCAAAGGTAATCCTGTCTGTGCCTGTCCGCGCCTGGACCGCGCCCAGTGCCAGGACCCCTGGCCCCCGCTGAAGCAAGACGACCCGACGGACCTACGACGCCGCAACACTCAACGCACTCAACACTGGCCGGAACCCTGCCTGCTACCAAGCCACCCCGAGACGCACCCACGGACCCTTCGCCTGCCAAGCCTGCCGTTTCTCCTGCTACCAGACCTGCACGGCCCCCGCCAAGCCCTGCACCAGCAGCAACCACTTGAAGTGCATCCTGCTCAACACCCGCTCCATCCACAGGCACGCCGTGGAACTCTGGGACCTGCTCGACACGACAGCACCGGACGTCGCCTTCCTCACCGAAACCTGGATGAACGCCTCCTCAGCGCCCAACATCGCCATAGCCATACTGGACCGATACAAGATCACCCGGAAGGACCGCGTCAACCAGACGGGAGGAGGCATCGCCATCGTCACAAGAACACCATCCGCATCTCAACTAACTCCGACGAAACCTTTACCGCCACCGAACACCTGCACTTCCAGATATACACTGACCCCAAGACCACCCTCCGCGGCACCCTCATCTACAGACCACCGGGACCACGCACACAATTCAGCGAAGACATCGCAGACTTCATCAGCCCGCACGCCCTTCCCTCCGCCAACTACATCCTCCTAGGAGACCTCAACTTTCACCTGGAGAACAACAACGACAGAAGCACCACCGCCCTGCTGGACAACCTCGCCAACCTCGGACTCAACCAACTAGTGAACACCCCCACCCACTACGCCGGCCACACGCTTGACCCAGTCTTCTCATCCAGCAAGCACATCTCCTTCAGCCACGCCACAGGACTCCACTGGACCGACCACAGCTGCGTCCACTTCAGCTTCAAAACAACCACGACCCACCACCACCAGCAACAGGTCCCCCGCTGATGCTGGAGCAAGATCACCGCCGAGCAGCTCACTGCCTCCCTCAGCCAGAACACTCCCACCAGCACAACGGACCCCAACGAAGCAGCCAGCAACCTCACCAAGTGGCTGACCGCCTGCGCCGATGACCTCGCACCACTAAAGAACCCTCCCAGCAGACACGGAAGCAAGAAAACCCCCTGGTTCACCGACGAACTCAAGGAATCCAAGAAGAACTGCCGCACCCTCGAGAAAGCCTGGCGGCTCGACCACACCACAGACAACAGGACCACCCTCAAGCACGCCATCCGCAAACACCATCAGCTGATCCGTGCCACCAAGAAGACGGCACTCAAAGAACGACTGGACAACAACACCCACGACAGCAAGGAACTCTTCAGCATCGTCAAAGAGTTCTCCAACCCCAGCGCTGGAAACAATGACATCACTCCCTCGCAAGACCTCTGAAAATCACTCACCTCGTTCTTCCAACGCAAGATCGCCAACATACAAAACAGCTTCGACGCACAGACCACGCACCCTACCACCGAACCAATGCCCGCCACCACCACCCTCTGCAACTGGACCCCGATCAGCACCTAAGACACCACCCGCACGATGAACTCCATCCACTCCGGATCACCAACCGACCCGTGCCCACACCACGTCTTCAACAAAGCCGACACCACCATCGCACCCCATCTCCGAGACACCATCAACTCCTCCTTCCACACAGCCACCTTCCCGGAGAGCTGGAAGCACGCCAAGCTGACCGCCCTCCTGAAGAAACCAACGGCGGACCCCACCAACCTCAAGAACTACCGTCCCATCTCGCTCCTTCCTTTTCCGGCCAAAGTCATCGAGAAGACCGTCAACAAACAGCTGGCCGCCTTCCTCGAGACGAACGGATCCCTCGACCCCTCGCAATCCGGGTTTCGGGCCAACAACAGCACCGAGACCGCCCTGATCGCAGCCACCGACGACATCAGAACCCTGATCGACAACGGGGAAACAGCGGCCCTCATCCTCCTGGACCTCTCTGCGGCATTCGACACAGTTTGCCACCGAACTCTAGTGAAGCGCCTCAGCAACATCAGAATTCGAGAAAAAGCGCTGGAATGGATCATCTCGTTCCTCACCGGAAGAACCCAGAGAGTCCGCCTCCCTCCGTTCAGATCCGAGGCCCCCGAAGTCATCTGCGTCGTACCACAAGGATCCTCACTCAGCCCAACCCTCTTCAACGTCTACATGAGCCCCCTCGCAGCCATCGCACGCCAGCACAACCTCAACATCATCTCCTACGCCGACGACACCCAGCTCATCCTCTCCCTCACCAGCGACCCCACTACCGCCAGAGCCAACCTACACGAAGGGATGAAAAACGTCGCCGACTGGATGAGGAACAGCTGCCCTAAACTGAACTCGGACAAGTCGGAATTCCTCATCCTGGGATCATCACCCTCCACCTGGGATGACTCCTGGTGGCCCCCGGCCCTGGGCATCGCTCCCAAACCGACGGACCACACACGCAACCTGGGCTTCATCCTGGACTCCTCCCTGTCAATGACCAGACAAGTCAACACCGTCTCATCCTCGTGCTACAACACCCTGCGCATGCTCCGCAAGATCTTCAGATGGATCCCCACTGAAACCAGGAAGACCGTCACCCAGGCACTCGTCACCAGCCGACTGGACTACGGGAACACCCCTACGCCGGAACCACAGCAAAACTTCAAAAAAGACTCCAAAGCATCCAGAACGCCTCCGCCCGACTCATCCTCAACATCCCCCGACACAGCCACATCACCGGACACCTGAGAGACCTGCACTGGCTCCCCGTCAGCAAGAGAATCACGTTCAGACTCCTCACCCACGCACACAAGGCTCTCCACGACCTGGGCCCCAAGTACCTCAACGACCGCATGACCTTCTACACGCCCACCCCCCAGCTACGATCGACCGGCCACGCACTCGCCACCGTACCACGCATCCGCAGAGCCACCACCAGAGGAAGATCCTTCTCCTACCTGGCAGCCAAGACGTGGAACTCCCTCCCCAACCACCTTCGGTGAACCCAAGACCATCTCGCCTTCAGGAAGCAGCTCAAGACCTGGCTGTTTGAGCAGTAACTTTCCCCTCCCCCAGCGCCTTGAGACCCTCCCGGGTGAGTAGTGCGCTATACAAATGACGTGATTGATTGATTGATTCTTTTTTGCCTCTCCTTTAGACGCTGCATATGTGGTCAAACAGTTTTAATTTGAACCCCAATCTATTGCAAGGTCCTGAACTGTTGCTGCAGACAGGAGAAAAGACTGGTTCAGTCCATTGATCTAATTTTTACCAAGCACCCTCTATTGTTGCACTATTGTCTGTAGGGATGTATGTGCAAACCTTTCACTAATGAGCAGTAAGATTACTGTAGCGTTATATTCCGCTGTCAATTGCTACAAAGGTTGTGAAAGGCCTTCAGCCCAAGTTAAGGGCCTATTACGAGGGAGAGGGCTTTTACCAAGTCTTAGGGCCCGATGCCAAAGGGCTCTTAGAACATTCCACTCACTGATGGAAGAATATTCTAAATTAGATCATTGTAATGTTGGGAGCTCCGTGGAAGACAAGGAAGTAGTGGAGGCCTAATGAAGGTCGGTATACGCCTTCTGCTCCAACATTCTAATGTTGGTCTATCTTTTTCTCCCTTTTCAATTCAGATTAGAGTTTTCTACCCTCAGTGGGTGGAATGGCTTATTATAAATATAGCCCTTCTGCCTCATTAAAAGCTCTTTTTCTCATTACATGCCCATGACTGTGACAAGGGCCCATAACTTGGCTTCAGGGTCTTTAACAAACCATATAGCCCTAGGCAGTAGGGAAAGTGGGCTTTAAGGCTATAATAAGCAAGAAAAAACAGAACGATAACCATTGTATAGTTGGAGCCGGTGGTCTAAACCAGCCAGTATGTGCCCTGAGTCATTTCATTGTCTTCAATGGAACTTTCAGCATTTCAATATTCTAATTGATGTTATACTTGAACCGGCTTTGAATACATCACATGGTAGTCAATGCTGAAATCATAAACGTACCTCCATTTACTGGGTTTTGCTAATACATGTTTTCAGTTACAAAATATCCAGCACTGTTCTTTTCTTAAATCATAGCCGTCAAGTACAAGATGAACTCCAAGGTCACAGGGCATTTATTATTCAGAACCTCAAATTTTCTTCTGTTCTGCCATAACAGAAATTATTTTATTGTTCAGTCAGTTAAAACTAGCACAACAATTATAAATGTTATGATTTGAAAATATATTTAACATTTAACCAAAAAGGTATACAAACTAATGAGTGCGTTGTGCTGGCGCTGCAAATGAATTCAGTGCACAAATGTACAAATAAGTAACCATTGGGCATAGGAGGCTGATCACAAACGAGGTTCTGCAATTCGGCTGATATTAGCTCCCTCAAACTGGGCATAAGGAATCGACGACCTTGGATGCAAAGTAGCTCTTATCCAAAGGTTACCTGTCACGTTATTTTAGTCATTATTAATTATTTACTACTTTACAATGGCAATTGACCTCTAATCCAATCCAAAAATTCTTTATTTCGGCCATTTGAGACCATAAAAGATTCATTAAAACATTTAAAACACATAAAACATACAGTAAAATCAGGGCAAGGAGCAACATACAAATCAGTTCGGTTCCAGGAAAGTCAGGGGAGCTATGCACACAGTTAGCTACATTTCATTACAGTCCAGTACATATTTATTGGGAAATTAGCCTTTCAGTATTTGTCCCCCTATCTGCCACATGGCCATTAAATACTTGGCAACTGCAAAAACTATATGGTGCATGGTGCTTGTCTTTAAGATTCTATAGGATTGTAAATAGTTTCTAATGCCCAAATTCCTGCACAGTGGCGCTAGCCAATATTTCCTCGGTCTGTTGTAGGCAGGGCAAAAAAACAACACATGTAGTTCGTCCTCCACATTTCCACTGCACCCAGGACAGATTTTATCGTCTGACATTGTCCATTTACTAGTAAGGGCTTTAAGGGGCAGCTTATGCCCTCCAATGGTGGGTTCTATTTTTCCAGGGGAAACTTGTGAGTTGTCTGCTCTTATCTCGTTATTGGCAATGACTTGTTGGTATGCTCGTCGATTGTCCAGGTACTTTAAACCAAACTCATTAATCATACAAAATTATTAATAAAGTGACCATGTGTGGTGTCGAAACAGGGGTGGGCTTCCTTACAGCTTCTTAGGCCTTGTTGAGTAAAAACGATTTACTTTGTGTGGCAAGTGAAGTCCATAACATATAGGATGAAATAGACTTTCTTTGAACCTGCAGGCCTGGCTGACTCTTTTTTTGTTTCCATGATTGTTTTATTTCTCCGAGATAATAGGGTCGAAAAGGTAGTCTTAAATATTTGATCCTTAGTTCCGAAGCTATTGAATCTGCATGGAATGTGAAAATAGTATGTTATGGATATTAACTCTACCAGCCAAACGAGCAAAGATTTATTTTTGCACTTTAGGAACTGATAAAGCAGCATTTGATCATCATGAGCATTACACCAATGCCTTTGAAGAAGGATTGTGGTTGATCACGAAACCTTGTATTTCTGTCTCTGTGTGCACTTTATTTTCTGTCAACTCAATAAGCGAAATTAAAAATTGGTGAGTTGGAATCTCACAAGCAAAAGGTGAAAAATTCAATCTGCTACCAAAGAACTTGTGTGTAATTGTTTTCACGGTACACAGTCAAAATATAGAGTTATAAATTTCGACTCACCAAAATATTGTGTTTTAAATTTGGAAGCTGCAGAATATCGATGTCAAGAATATCGTTGGACAGAATCTCAACCCTAAGGTAAGTAATATCGAAATTCTTTATATCGATGTAAGTAATATCGAAGTTAGTAATATTGATAGCATATATATCAATGTAACTAATTTCGATGACACTAATATCGATATTTGGATTATTTTTTTGTTTTTTATTATGTATGTGTTATATGTTTTAGTTAAGTATTTAAAATAATTTATATTATATGTGTATTAATTTTATATATTAATACATTTATTTACAAGTAAATTATATGTTTTAGTACCGGAGCGCGTTGTGGGTTTATAGGGGAATGGGGTGGGAAGTAATTTAATTGTAATTAATAAAATATTTATTTATGTAAAATGTATTTTGTAATTAATTGTTAATTGGCAATTGAATATTTTAATTGATAAATTAAATATTTAATTGGTAATTAATGTTAATTTTAATTAAATGTTATGTTTTAGTACCGGAGCGGGTTGTGGGTTTATAGGGGAATAGGGTGGGAAGTAATTTATTTGTAATTAATAAAATATTTATTTATGTATAATTTATTTTGTGATTAATTATTAATTGGCAATTAATTATTTTAATTGATAAAATAATTATTTAATTGGTAAATAATGTTAATTTTAATTAAATGTTATGTTTTAGTACCGGAGTGGGTTGTGGGTTTATAGGGGTTTGGGTGGAAAGTAATTTTATTGTAAATATTTAATTATCTATACATGTTTAGTTATGGATAATGAATGTATTTAATAATTATTAATTGGCAATTAATTATTTTAATAGATAATTCTTTTTTAAATTGTCAATTAATATTTGTAATTTGTAAGAATGTTTTAATAACTAGAAAAATTAATTAATTAATTGTTAAACATTTTTAAAAAAAATATTAATTTGTATAATGTATTTTAATTTTTAATATTGATTTTAATTAAAATAATATTTTATTGTTATGATAAATAATTTAATATTTAATATTTATTATTTGGTGAGTAATATTGAATAATTATTATTTATTGGTGTTTGTTGTTAATTTATTGTAAATTCATTATTCAAATGTAATTGGTTTTATTATTATTACTTGTTTTTTATTGATGTTGATGTATTTAAAAATTTAATTATACATTATTTCAAATATAAACATTATTTAGAATTATGTTAAAATAAAAATCTATGTTATTAAACGCTTTCCCTCCTGTTGCACCATTTGGAGTTGGAATAGTAATGTTTCCACCTACGCTATCCAAAGCTCTTCCTACAGTTGCACCCTTTGGAGTTGGAATAGTAATTTTTCCCCCTACGCTATCCAAAGCTTTCCCTACTGTTGCACTCTCTGGAGTGGGAATAGTAATTTTACCCCCTACACTATCCAACGCATTCCATACTGTTGCACTAATTGGAGTGGGAATAGTCATTTTTACCTACCCGCTTTCCAAGGCCTTTCCTACTGTGTCACCCACTGGAGTGGGAATAGTAATTTTTACCCGTACGCTATCCAACGCTTTCCCTACTGTTGCACTCACTGGAGTGGGAATAGTAATTTTTACCCACCCGCTATCCAACGCTTTCCCTACTGTTGCACTCTCTGGAGTGGGAATAGTAATTTTACCCCCTACGCTATCCAACGCTTTCCCTACTGTTGCACCCTTTGGAGTTGGGCTAGTAATTTTTACCCTTACGCTATCCAACGCTTTCCCTACTGTTGCACTTTGTGGAGTGGGAATAGTTATTTTTACCCACCAGCTATCCAATGTTTTCTCTACTGTTGCACTCTCTGGAGTGTGAATAGTAATTATTCTCCCTACGCTATCCAATGCTTTCCCTACTGTTGCACCCTTTGGATTTGGAATAATAATTTTTACCCTTACGCTATCCAATTGTTTCCCTAATGTTGCACTCATTGGAGTGGGAATAGTCATTTTTACCTACCCGCTATCCAACACTTTTACTAGTGTTGCACCCACTGGAGTGGGAATAGTAATTTTTACCCCTACGCTATCCAACGCTTTCCCTACTGTTGCACTCACTGGAGTGGGAATAGTAATTTTTACCCGTACTCTACCCAATGCTTTCCCTACTTTTGCACTCTCTGGAGTGGGAATAGTAACTTTACTCCCGACACTATCCAACGCTTTCCCTACTGTTGCACCCTTTGGAGTTGGAATAGTAATTTTTACCCTTACGCTATCCAACGCTTTCCCTACTGTTGCACTCACTGGAGTTGGAATAGTAATTTATACTCTTACGCTATCCAAATCTTTCCCTACTGTTGCACTCACTGGAGTTGGAATAGTAATTTTTACCCAGCTGCTATCCAACGCTTTCCCTACTGTTGCACTCTCTGGAGTGGGAATAGGTATTTTTACCCACCCGCTATCCAATGTTTTCTCTATTGTCCACTCTCTGGAATGTGAATAGTAATTATATTCCCTACACCATCCAATGCTTTCCTTACTGTTGCACCCTTTGGAGTTGAAATAGTAATTTTTACCCTTACGCTATCCAACGCTTTCCTTAATGTTGCACTCATTGGAGTGGGAATAGTCATTTTTTACCTACCCGCTATCCAACACTTTCCCTACTGTTGCACCCACTGGAGTGGGAATAGTCATTTTTACCCGAACGCTATCCAAAGCTTTCCCTACTGTTGCACTCACTGGAGTGGGAATAGTAATTTTTACCCACCCGCTATCCGATGCTTTCCCTACCCATTGCACTCTCTGGAGTGGGAATAGTAATTTTACCCCCTACACTATCCAACACTTTCCCTACTGTTGCACCCTTTGGAGTTGGAATAGTAATTTTTACCCTTACGCTATCCAACGCTTTCCTTAATGTTGCACTCATTGGAGTGGGAATAGTCATTTTTACCTACCCGCTATCCAACACTTTCCCTACTGTTGCACACACTGGAGTGGGAATAGTCATTTTTACCCGAACGCTATCCAAAGCTTTCCCTACTGTTGCACTCACTGGAGTGGGAATAGTAATTTTTACCCACCCGCTATCCAATGCTTTCCCTACCCGTTGCACTCTCTGGAGTGGGAATAGTAATTTTACCCCCTACACTATCCAACGCTTTCCCTACTGTTGCACCCTTTGGAGTGGGAATAGTAATTTTTACATATCCGCTATCCAACACTTTCCCTACTGTTGCACCCTATGGAGTTTGAATAGTAATTTTTAGCCTTACGCTATCCAATATAATTTATATTTATTTATGTATTTCATAATATTTTTATTATGTTGCATAATGTTTTGTTTAATTAATTTTTTAAGTATTGAAAGTATATTTCATTGTTTTTATGTATTAAATATCAATATTTATTATTATTTATTTTATTATTTTATGAGTGTTGATGTATTTGTAATTTATAGAAATTTGTTAATATTTTTAAATTAATCAAAAAATAATAAATATTATAATTAATTAAATATATATTACATATTGTATGTTTAATTTTAATTAAAAGTTTAACATTAAATATGTATTATTTATTCATTTTAAACATTCTAAAATATTTTTACTTAAGTTTAAATTATATAAAAGTATTATTTCCTTATATTTCTTTTTTAATAAATAAAAAAACGATATTTTTAATTACGATATTTTTAACATCGATATTTTAGTTTAGATATTTTTGTACTTACCATGTTGTAGATAGGGTGTGGATATAATTGACTTCAATATTCCAGCGTCGATATTTTGTCTGTCGATATCCTGTCTCTCGATATTCTGTCAGAGATTAGTTTTCACATCAAAGTGCTAACAGTAAATATTAGTGGAACCCTGTGCAGCGACAACAGCCTGGATACAGGTTTGTATTTAGTTGAAGTGTGCAACTTAAAGTTTTTTTGGCAAAGTTGTGCGTAAATTGCAAGTAATTATGCAAAGGTGTGAAACAGGGTTTTGTCATTCATTTACAAGGAAGGAGGTAATTCGTGCAAATTACTGGCAAAGTACAAAATCGCAAAGCGTGAAATTCACACATTTTTTGCATCCGCGTACACAATATAAATTATGCATTGGCCTAATGTTTATGAAGGTACAGTGGGGGAATTTCACAAAATATCGTAGTAAGCAAAACAGACATGTCTCTGAGCACATTCTTCCAAACTCACCCTGCTTCAATATAAGACATCTCAAGAAGTGATAGCCAATATTTTTTGATACTAGGAATTGGACGCATATAACTTTGGGTCATGTTTAAACAGTGATTGGTACCAGGAACAAACACCCAGCTACTGACAGTAGCAATCGCAAAAGGCAGACTTGCTTTTTAATTTCGGGTCTAGTAAAGTAAGCGGCAGGGGGTTCAAGAGGAAACATAGCGTCAATGGTTGAAACACACTGCTGACATTCACATAAATAAAGCTCATGTTATGTAGATTAACATAAGAGTTATCACAGTGTGTTTTGGGTTCGTTCCATGTGGTTAGTGATCACTCCCTTTTTTCAAATACAAAACTTTTTTATGCTGGTCTCGGTCAATTGTACTGTTTTTCAAAACGGGACGAAGGATTTAGGATAGCGTAATATTACCCCTGTATGGCAATGCAGCATACTTTTCTCACTACACATGTGACAACCTGCCCTGTTGCTATGTACAGTGCCTTTCTATCCATTGGGTCCAAGTTCACACTTTAAAAGTACCCACCATAAAAAAAATAAAAATAAAGCATATATAAAACAAAGAGTGTTGCGTGTGTGTACAAGGATCAATGGCAGGGTACGTAGGTTGGGTGCAATCGCTTTTTTAATGGCAAAAAGGAGTAGAGTAAAGTGCAGGTGTGGGAAATGCCTTCCCTCACATAAAAAAGACTGGCTAATAGACTTAGTGCATTGTAACATCAGGAGCAATGCAACATTTTTGCAAGTGTGCAGCCCCCAACTTCATGGCTTAAAGATATCTGCAGACCCCTAAGATTATACCTAACCCATATGGAGGAAGAAGCAGTGGTGGCTGACAGTATGAAAAGGTGGTGCGGCGGGTGGAAGGGCACAGGGAAGCTTGAGGATGGTTAATAATTCATAAAAAACACTTTCCTGAAGCTTCCGGCCGCATCAATTCTTGCGCCTCGGTGGTCCCTGTGTAATCCCGTGGTTCTCTCATACCATGAGAATAGCGAGGAGATTGCCCTGAGCGGGCTCGTTTGATGCTCTACCCACGACAGGGAGTCTGTGCTGTTTCTCCAACCCGGTTGTTCAAATCAGCTAGGTTGGAGAAACCTAATTGAGCATGTCGGTTAGGCCGGACAGACATGCGCACTTAGAAGTGCACTCCACTTCTTTCTTCCACGGCCAGGCCATGCCCCTCCCAACACACACTGCCTTAGCCAGCAAGTGAAAAATCAAACAATGATAGAATAACATTTTATTTCTCACCATCTGGTTCTGAGCCAGTGGGGCGACTCTTCCCTGCCATTGCGGAGGAGCCATTCCTGGAAAGAGGACGAGTCACAAGCTTCAGATGCTCAATACAATAAAGATGGACACATATCTTTTCAAGACTGTGTAGGCAAAGATTTTGATTCCATTTCAAGTGGTCAACCTTTTGCTACCGAGGAAGGTGGCTGAAGTCTAGAACCAGGCCAGGTTCTATTAGATGTTTGTGTAATACTGCTTATTTGGGAAATCTTGTTAAACAACAGTATATATAATCTCTCATTAACAATTTAAGACTGTCAATGTTTACACACTATAGCTGCACGGAGAATGGTTCTGTTTGAAAATATGACAAAATACCAGATTCATTGTCAATAGTTTGCTTTTATTTTGCATTTTTTTGAAGGCAAGTGAATTCCTTAAATCATAAAATATTGATTTAAAAGGATCAACAGGGGAATTCTTCAATATTTGAACATGTTTACTTGTGGTCTGGCCCTACTTCTTGAATCAGAAATCTTCCAATTTTCCCATCTGAGATGAAATAGAAATGGGTGGGCGTTTAGGAAACAAAGCTTCAATAATGATGTCAGCATGAAGCATGGATCAATCTTTCTGAGTCAGTAACCTGACCATAAGAAAAGCATTCCAACAGTCTCAAGAAAATCTGAGTCACAGACTTTAAAAGCATTTCTCCTGATTGTTTCTCTTAACCGAAAGATGTTATTTCGCCTTTCCTAGTGTGACCTTTAGGTTTATTTCAGTTTGCGTTTTATTTTGTATTTTATTGGTAATTACGCTGGGCAAGTTAGGTCTAAATGAACAATGAATCTGCGTTACTGGCTTCACAAATGCCTTACTGACTCTTTCCTTTGCAACATGAAGCCTCGAGAGGGGCAATTAAAGTGCATGAAAATAACCCAGTTTCGTTTTAAAAGCGCTAGAAACACATCGTTCTGGCCGTTATGTACTAGGCAGCAATCTGTCAGAATGCGCCTAATTCGTTAAACATAAGAACCGATAAACTACAGAGAACAGCAGATGACAGAAACCGAATTACAAGTCTAAATGCCCAGGCATACGTAGTCCTATATGAACTCCACTATCAATGAGTGAGATAGACGCAGAGACACCTCAATTCCAGCACAAACCACACTATCAACAAGGCTGATTTCTTTACCATTCTTCTTTACACCCTCATGCTAAATCTACACTCACATTCGCTAACCTTTAATTCTCTGCCCACATGGTAAGATACCTTTGTCCAAATAGCTTAGCTGGTAATGTAGTTAGCACCACCACCATACTCTTTATATAGTGTGTTTGAAAGTGGCCCTTTCTGAAGGGTCACCCCAGACTTTTTGCCTTCATCATTCTCTGTTTCTGACCTTCATTTTGTTGTTTTTAGGACTCTCAGCACTTTACCACTGCTAACCAGTGCTAGGGTGCATGCGCTTCTCTCCTAAATAAGATAACATTGGTGTATACTGTATTGGCATATTGAGCTTACTTATACGTCCCTTGTAAAGTGGTATACCATATACCCAGGCCCTCTAATCTAAATGCTACTAGTGGGCCTGCAGCACTGGTTGAACCACACACTCAAGTAGTCAGGCCCGCCATTGCAAGGCCCATGTGTGCAGTTTACTGCCACTTTGACTTGGCATTGAAAACCTTGGCATTGAAAACCACATGCCAAGTCTTAATCTGCACATAAATCATCTCTAAAGTAGGACCTAGGTATCCTTAAGAGAAGGGTGCTGTGTAAGTAAAAGGTTGTACACGTACTTGTAGGTTTTACATGTCCTGGTAGTGAAACACAGCTAAATTTGTTTTTCATCACTATGAGGCCTACTCCTCTTGTAGGCTATCATTGGGAATTCCTTAAAACACTTTAAGCTGTCATTCTTGTATGGAAAGGAGTAGCAGCATTATATTTCATATCTTTGGAATGGTAATGATAAATCCTCTTTACTGATAAAGTTGCATTTAACATTCCCCTTTTAAAAAGATACTTTTAGAAAGCTGACATTTCTATGCTCTTACTGCTCTGTGCGCCCTGCAGTCTGTGTCCAATACACTTCTGGGGCGGGTGACAGCTACGCTTTGTGAATTCCCTCTAGACAGCCACAAACACAGGAAGGGTGGGTGTGAAAGAGATCTCATCTGCATTCATCTGCATTCTGGTAACTCTTCCTAGGCAGTAAGAGAGAAGGGAAGCTGATGTTTACACCTGATTAGGCAGTATCCTGTTTCCAACAGAAAGGGCAGATTACCCCCCACGGAACATCTGGCAGACAGGGCTGGGATGAAAGGCGACCTGAATAGGCAGGGCCTGCTTTGAAGCTACTCTACTTCAAAGGCACAATTTGCAAAAAGTACTTTGGTTCTGACCCTACCAAGATAGTTCACTTCTGGATCTGTGAAGAACTCTGCCAAGAGTAGGACTGCTGTGCTACAAGGATTACCACCTTGTCTGATTGTTTCACTGAAGGAACTGCTTTCTGCTTTGCTGAGCTGCTCTGATGTCTATTGATCTCTGCCCTGCTGAGGACAAAGACTGGACCCATCTCACTTGAACCCAGAGTGACTCCAAGGGTTTGCTGCCTTGCCCCCTGTTCTGAATTCTTAGGGCCTTCAAAGCAGTCCTGCCAAGTGTCACGCATCAGGCGTGACTCTAGGGCATTTCAGTGTGGTGCTCCGCATCACTGGACTGAAATGCATTGTCACACATAATGGCAGTTTGAGGTGTACGTTTATTGATGGCTGCATATGTGAGTGTGGTAGCTGGCTGGAGGCACAGCCTTTGGTCTCTGCCTTCACCAGCATGGCTTCTGTGGTCTTGAGGCAGTGATTCCAAGCATGGCCTGCCAGTCTCAGGCTCTCTGCTACAAGGTATCACCTGCGGCGCCGCGCTGCACGCTTTAGAGTCAGCCTGCCTGACCTCACTTCCGTTGCTCAATAGCCAGGCTCTGCGGGGGTATGTCACATGACATCCTGGCCCTGCTGGTTCCGAGAGCGAGAGTTATTCTTCAAGAATTTAAGTCGCCAAGGCGGCTGCAAATTATGGGGCAGCTGTGCTGTTGCTTGCACGTGATGACCCGGCAACACTCTGCTGTAGGCCATTATAATCAGGGCCGCCGCAGCATTCCTTTGTATTGTAGTTCCTATATTCCCAATGGGCTCTGCGCATTGGAATAATATATACTGTAGTTTAGACGTAGGACTGAGGTCTACTAGGTCTCTAACGAATATATTAAACTTAATAATGACTGCCAGCTAGCTCAGAGTTTACTAGAAGCGTCTTGAATTCACAAGAAGGGATTAGTTTCTGACAACTGCATAAACATGACAACTTTGTTTCCCAAGAATAAGAAATCAAATCTCTAGAGTCGCGGAAACAATAGATAACTATTTTACTCAGTCAATCGTGCATGCTTAGTTTCAACAGAGATGCAGAGAACTAGAGAGACGGGCGTTTTCAATAAAAGTATTTATTGATTTATTGAACAGTCTTCTTTCTCAAGCATTGGAAATGAACTGCTACAATCGTAATACTGGTTATAAAGTACAAGGCATATAATACACACAGTATTATAAAGTAGTACTGTAAAAGCATGATATGGTTTCTGAGCCATAAAAGTGCATAAAATGTATAGAATACATACAGTAATAAATAATGACTAAAAGTACTCAACTGGTGATTCTAAAATACGCCTACCCCGGTGTACCTAACCTAAGTCTAGTACGAGGGAAGAAGTAAGTGAGGAGTAGTCTAAGTTTAGTAGTTCTCTTCCAGGAATCTATTCCAAGAATTCTCTAAGAGGTCTAATCAGCTCTGTACCTTGGTTTTAGAATGAAGAAGGTCTTGAATCTCTCTCTCAGAACTCGATTTCCCAGATACCCGCAAGGGTAAGCCGGAAACACTGGAGCTGGATTTCTCGACAAGAGAAAAGACAGCGTCTCTCTCAGTGCGTCAGCTGGAGGGATGGCTTCCTTCGACACTTGCTGCTGCAGGGCGTCGGGCAAGTAGATAGTCGATCTGCTCCATACCACCGTGTGTTTGACTGGGCAAACCTGAGCATATTCATACTTTGAAGGTGCCGAGTTTGACGCATGTTTGGACTTAATATCGTCACTCAAAGGCTAAATTCTTGGAAAACGCCAGGAGTTCTTGGAGAACTTAATATTCAAGCAGGGGGAAGTTCCTAGCTGCTGAAGGCGGGGTTTTTCGAAGAAATCGTTGTTAATTCTCGGAAACTAGTGGAAGTAGCCATGTCGTATGTGGGCTGTGTGGCTTAGACCAAATAGGGTAGTGATTTCTGTGCCTATATAAGGATATGTTAAAGTATACTATATAAGGGCATGAATCGGGAAAATTACACTAGGGGCCTAGATATGATTACAACACCTTCTTTAGTTACAATGTCTGAGCCGGCAGAGGGAATAAGAGCATTGTACGGGTTAATGAAAAGCCATGACTGACCGGCGTCACTGTGGATTTACAGCGCCGGCTGCCAGGACTCCATGAGGACAGCAGCAGCCTGGACCGAAGTCTAAGGCAGATTGCCGTATGGGTAGCTCACTCGCGGCATGAGCACCCAGCAGCCCACTTGCAGTGCGAGTCATCGACGTGCCAATCACGCCTCCAGCTGAGAACGATCACTGTAAGTAGACAAATGTTTCAGCCACTAGCCACCCTGTCAGTGTTAACCACCGGTGTCACACACTTCGCAGATTGGCCCCAGATAGACAGAATGACGCAGGGCGGCATCTTTGTTTTTCTTTTCAGCGCCGCCATCAGCATACTTTCTGTGCCATCTGACCCGACCCGTACAGTTTTGTGGGGAGGGTCATGGTCGAGGGTGTTAGTATGCCTTCCTAAACCCTCACAGATTACTTACCTCAGATTGTTGTAAAAAAAACGCTTCGCAGCTCTTTCCCCTCCGATCACATATGGTTTCATCAACGGGCACAGTGTTCATTCTCCAGATCCAGGGCATTTTTCGGTCAGCAGACCTCTCAAGCGTTTTAAGTGTGACCTTGACCTTCCCAAACTGTCAACAACCCCAGCCGATGCTTGTGACATGTGTACTGTTGAACCCGGGAGACAACCCAACCCTGCGTGAGGATGTTGCCAGCCAGCAGCTACAATTTGGATGGGAGCAGTGATAAATTCGCTTACTAGCAGAGGACCGCCAAGTTTTTCAGAGGTCGAAAAACTGCTGTCATTAATTTAGGTAATGAATATCAATTGCAAAACTGAAATACCAAACTTGTGTAACATTTTTTTTTACAACAAAATTAATTTCTAACTTACAGATCAAAAGGGTATATACACAGGCCAACACTGAGATAAGACAGCTGCTATTTGGTTTAGATTACTAGCTGAATTTTATTAAATTCTTCTAAAAAATATTACAGGAAGGTATGGTATGGTAGGAAAGGGTGCAGGGCAACTTCACAAATCACGTCAGGTGTGAGTGGTGTATTTAATCCAGTTACTAGACTGCACTTACTAAAAAAAAAAGATTTTCGTTTTGTACCATACATTTTCTTGAACCACTGCTCCTTATAAAGTATCACTGACGGTGTTGCACAAGGAGATGTGAAAATCACTTATACCTGTCTTGAAAACATAGAAATGTTACTCGTGTGTACAGAAAACTTGGCAGCTATGTTTGGGCCGTACCGGTGATGGTCGGGTGACACTGGTCAGTGGTGAAGGAGATAGTGTCACTCATAGACATTGAAATGTCACTCATAATTACACTGAAATTATGAAAATGTCACACATAGCAGTATGAAACCTTGGCAGCTATGTCAAAGACTTCCTTAAATTCTGCAACAGAACCTGCACTCTGGAATCTGTGAGTCCTGCCTTTCCAACTAGTGCCAATCCAGTTCAGGGCCCTTGAAAGGGGACTTCTACTGCTCAGAACTATTAAAACTGATGCAGTGATGACTTTGCACCATCGCAACCAACACATTGCCCTTCGATACCGATGCAGGAGCCAATCAATGACATCCCCTCAACAGATTGCACGTCTCGACCACAACAGACAGCATGGCTCAACGACAACACAGCATCTGCATCATAAAGGGGTTTAACACCGAAGTCTTCATTGACTACGTGGATCGGCACCAATGCTTCGCCTCCATCCACAGAATCTGCAATGATGCAGCACCTCCTGGACTCCTCGCATTGAGTCTTCGACAAAAACGATTGCTCCATCCAAAGTACTTTCTCAGTGGGACCTGCGTGAGTCCTTTACTTGGCCTGCCCTTCGTCGCGGTCACCCTAAATTTTGATTTCACCCGGTCCAGTGTGACCTCAAGTAACCCCTTAGCACTACTGACTTATAAGCACAACTTAAAAAAAAATTTTTTATTCATAACTTCATCTTGCTTATTGGAACTTTTCATTTTGGTGTTGTTTTATTTATAAAAGCACTCTCTATCGTGAAGTATTTTTGTGTTGTTTTTATTGTGTTACTGTGTGTGTGTGTTTCACAAATAGTTTAAACATTGCTTCTTGGTATAAGCCTGATTGCTCTGTGCCAAGCTAACAGAGGGTAAGCACAGGTTAATTTTTAGTGTGTATCTAGCTTACCCTGACTAGGATTGTGGTTCTTACCTGAACAGGGTGCATAACTCTGCCAACCAGAGCCTCAGATTTCTAACACAGTGCATCCTCTTTAACACCTTAGGAGCGTCGAACGTTCAGCGCCCAGTGCTGAACGTTCGAATAACGGGTGCGGCCCCGTCGGCCAACGGTCGTGCGCAGCACTGGCAAGGTAGTGCTTGCGACGACCGTTGGCCAACAGCAGCACTTAAAGCGTTAAAGCAATGATAACATTGTACACAGCCTAAACCCCTTCCCAATAAATGAGACTAGGTCAAACATGCCTCTTTCTCATTCATTCCTTCCCTACTCCCACCTAGATACAACAATGCCCACCTGGGAAAGTGTTAGTCAAATTGGAAAGAGGAAAAGTAGGCTACGTGTCTGAGACCTAACCTTGCAATATTTGCTCACACTGATATATTATTTTTCTACTTTGGGAAATAGGCAGTCAGCATATTGCACTCAACTGATGGTCACTGTACTACCTCCTACACTGCCATTATCTACTGGGGACACACAATGATACACCTGGTCACCATTTATACCTAAAGGCTCTCAATTGTGTGAGAGCACTGACTCAATATATGACTGTAAACATTCAAGGCCAAACTTATCAGAGTGCTGCATCGCCCATGCGTCACACAAAGAAATGCAATGGCAACGCAACACTAAAGTCAGATTTACCAAGCAACACAAGGCCACCTTGTGTGACCCTGTGGTACTTAGTAAATCTGGAGTACAGCACAGCAGTCCAAATCGGGGCCTTGCATTACTCTGCACCAGGGAGTCATTGCATAAGTGGAGGGGGGGTTTTCCCATGCATCTACCCAAGGATTCCCAAATTTACCATAAGTGGTGGACCTAGGAATGCAGCAAACTGCCTGGGGAGACATACCACGGAGAAATATGTTTATTTCTCCTTGTTTTTCCTCTTTCTACATGTGCTGCATTCTGCAGCACACATACAAATAGGAAAAAGTCTCAAAGGTTTGTTTTGTGGACAAAAACAGTCCTGCTTACAATGCAGGCCCTTTCCACCAAGGCTGTTTGCGTTGGCACAAGGATTCACATAGTGTGCCAGCTCAAGCGGTGGACAGGAAAGCGCCATATAATGTTACAAATTGTGCATTCCTCTTCTATCCCTTTCACACAGCACAGCAACGTATCTTGCTGCGTTGAGTGAAAGTTTGATAAATCTGTGCCTCAATATCTACCACTCCTAGGTGATGATTTAACAGTGTGCATAGTGTAATGTGCTGTCACTTTGTGGCATATTTTTATACTGTGTCAATTTAGGCTTGGGAATGCAATTTAAATATGTCCAACCCTTAAAAGTTTTATGAACAATTTAATTCAGGTTACAATTTAAATCAGTCAGCAAAATTGAAGGAAAATGTTATAAGAGCGTGCAATCTGAATTTGTATATTATCAAGAATAAAGATGCAAAACAGAATCAGATACAGCAAGCAAAATATCAGCTAAACAGTTTCCATAAAATAACTTTCCTATTCTAAAAACCATCGAACGTGGCAAGGGAAAATCCTGAGGAAGGTGTCAGCATCAAAGGAACCAAGGTTAAGATTTGAGGGTAAAGCATGAGTGCTCAAGCATGAAGCTCAACACTCTTGGCAAGGGAGATCAGCCGAGCTGAGAAGACGTCTTCTCTCAGTTAAGTCAAGACATGGTCCACTACCCTACTCTGAAGAGCAATTATTTAAAACATGAAATAAGTTTCTAGAAGGCTTCTGTATATCAATCTCCACCAAATGAACCAATCCAAGGACAGTGTTTCCTAGGAGCAGGTAGACACCCTTATTTCCCAGCTCTCAACAAAAGATCAATCATCTGGGAGACCTTGGATGTAACATCAGTCCAGTTTGCCAGGCACAGGAACTCAGTTACCTACCAGTCTAATATAATAAACAATAAGCCTATTCTAAGTTAGCGAGGCACAACATCTGCAGAGGAGAGAAAAAAACACTGGCAAAGCATTTAATAAAATTAAATTCATGATGCTGAGGCCTGGATACACCTTATGCTAAATTTGCATTTAAATGGATCCCAAACAGGTACAAGTAACATAAAAATATAGGCTCTAATTATATTTTGAATATATGTGTGGATCCTACTAAAACATATAGACCCACCTATTGTTATTTAATTAATATAGTGCTCATGTTTATATGATTATTACATAAGATATGTACATAACGCATCAGTACATAGGGCATTAACATTATGCTAGACCATTGTTCAGACTTGCTTCTTATTTATGTGAATATTAAAAGGGCATGAGCAGATCATAGAAGAAGAAAAGAACTGATGATCAGTACTTGCATGCATGCCTTAGTGATTCCTCATTCCTTGTGTCATGATTAGATTCCTCCACAGGCTGACATTATACAGTGTAGATTATGTAGCATTCTGCTACCCAAATGTATAGATAGCATGGGTGATGCATCAAGGAAAAATACTTCTCATAAGTCAGCACCATAGAGGCATTTTGTGGTCATGGCTTCGTCAAGACATATTATCCATTTGTGTAGAAGTGATCACTCTCTTTCTTTGTCTCTATCCTTAATCCTGTTATCATTCAGCTGAGATTTTATGCACAAACTCTTTGGAACTCTGCAAACGTTCAACCCCGCTATCACTTCACACCACAGATGCTGCCCCAAAAATTAAAAGAAGGATACTTGGGGGAATGCTCTGTTCAATTTCATATATGGATCTTCTTGGTAAATCTTTTCAAAACCCAAACATTGTGCAAAGAGCCTTCTGCTCTTTTTAAAAGGTCTTAGTCACATCTGTTCCATTTAATGGATTTATTTTCCTAAAAAGTTCTTTACGTTCGGGTACACATCTTGCAATGGTGAAAAACAGGTGCCAGGAAACAAAATCATGTCCTACAAGGGCACTGCAATACTCAAACAAAAAAGATGTTCCCTTGCTGCAAAATATGAACCTCAAAAGAGGTTTGAATCATAACCTTTCTATTCTGTTATTCAGCCTCAGAAGACAACCACCGGCCATTCACCTCATGCCTCAAATATTTGAACAAAATCATACCTCTCACCTGGCTCTTCAAAGAAAAGGCATTATTCCCAATGTAAGAGGCAGAGCACATGGCACACGTGACCTAATATACCCTGAAGTTCAGCTAGTGGAGTCTCGAGGAGATAGCGCTGAATGAGACAAACAAGTATCTAAGTCACCATACAAAACTCCTCTTACTGCCTAGAACAATGCCCGGTTATCTTGAGTCACCATCAGAGTAGCCTAGTTACAAGTCTCAGAAACAACTTGTTAGTCAAAGATACTAGTCCATACTGTCCGAAGCAAATGTTCCCCACTCTCCTGACTAGGAATCACTACATATATTCACCTGGACGGACTGACCAAATACTACCCAATGAAATTTAGAAAAAGTTCAGCACTCAAAGGGCTCACTGTCTAGGTGAACTGTAACATTTTCAGGGATGTACTGGCCTATGTGGCAATCTGACAATGCCCGAAGGGCTGGTCTGACAGGTAAGTTCCCTGGCCAGTTTTCTGTCTGTTTGTGGGCCAGTTTTAAGGTCTGGTTGGATAGTCGTTACTGATATTACCACATTATTTGTATTACTTATTAACTTAGTTTTTAATATCGAAAACTTTCAATGAATTTTGAAGTTGTTTTATCTGATTTTAGGGATGGTTAAATCACATTTTTAAATTGTAAAAACTGTAGAATACATGATTGTATTGCATTATTTTATGCTATTTATTAACTTGCTTTTTCTTTTTTTATGATTGTATTAATGTACTTTTCTGGCCCGAGGTGGCCGAAATAAAGTTATAGAATGGAATGGATATTACCACAAGCAAGGCCTGCAGCAGGCACAGATTCATACTACCTCCTATACATTGCAAAAAAAACTCATACAGCATGTGTTTACAGGTTCAAAACCGCCTGAATTTTAGGCGTGGGACACTTTTTTAGCTATCTGATTCACTGGTAGGTGCCACTGATATGCTGGTGTCTGGACTGTTTTCTGTCCCAGTCCGACCAGCACAGAGATTACACTGCCATTGCTTATAGGTGACCTGAACTTCAGCCTGATTAGGGCAGCAGAAGTGTGAGTACTGCTAGTAAACTCCACAGCATTAACTAACATGGATCAGCGTACTCTGATTTCCATGGTCCATTAAGTAGTTTGATGATGAATCAGGCTTGCAGCCTAGGCTTTCTCCTTTCCTCATGACAATGATGAGAGTGGCTTTGAAATGAATGCAACCTCAACCACACTAAAACACATCACTTCTCATGGATCAGCCTTCTGATGGAATGTCCATCAGTCTAAAAGCTTCACCTAGAGAGCATGGCTATACTATGCTCCACAACATGCCAATTCCAGTTATAAGCAAAGGACCAAAATACAGTTACATGTAAGCACTATGCAGGTGAGCAATGACTGAACTGGAAGATGCATTGGTTGAAACCACAAATGCATAAAATCTTTAAACATCATTCATGCCGATTACAATCACACTGCAAAAGATAATTAAATTC
This sequence comes from Lissotriton vulgaris, assembly GCF_964263255.1. Lineage (NCBI taxonomy): Eukaryota > Metazoa > Chordata > Amphibia > Caudata > Salamandridae > Lissotriton > Lissotriton vulgaris. Next base: position 22,903 of record NW_028252096.1, read on the forward strand.
CGTGGATTCAGCAAATCTCCTTCTCTTCCCCAACAGACTATGCAAAGCTTTGGTAACCACCTATGTTACTTAGAGAAATGGCAAGCATACAAATCTTCTTATCCCAATGACTTTAAAATGATGCAATCATTGGTGCTCACAAAGGAGCACCTTAATGCAAGTCTAGCATTCTTTTTGTTCACTCTTTAGCATTCCTACAACACTATGGGGCTGATTCACAGCAGCATTCATGAGTTGAGGAAGTAGTACTACAGGAGTACAATTTTACATACTCTCACATGACTTTGGGAATCATCTCTGAAACTTACAACTCAATGTTAGTACTGTTGGTAAAAGTCTAGGTCAATTGACTGGTGTGGGTGTGGTCAATGTTGACACTAAGGGTACTGAAGATTTTTGGGACCTTTTCAAACAAAAAATAGCATAAGTTTTGTCTGGCTTACTGTCTGCATTTTGCACTGAAATAACCAAAGCTCTGACAGAATCTAATGTTATATTGGGAGGTGTTGGAAAAGCGTTAGTCTCCCTCAAGCAGGCCTCTCAGACAGCTGCCCAAAAACCACAAGCAGCACCATCCATAAATTCCCTTCCAGAGATCCCACCCCCATTCAGACCCCGCAGTGCTGTCCAGGGCCTCTGGGCCCTTGAAACAGGGCTCTGTTCCCCCAACCTGACTAGCACATTGATGCCCTCCCTCACAGTAAGCAGCACATGCAGATAGCTCACCTACACTAAACAGTAACAGCTTGCCAGTTTTTGACCTAGCTCCAGCCTGCTGCCCATACACAGTGGTCCTGTCAGGGGTGCCAGGCATCAGTACCCTGACGGATAAGTCTACCATCCAGCTAATTAATAAGATGTCCTATTGGTTGAGCAAACATGCTGGATTTAACATGGCAGATTATGGGCATATCCTGATGGCTAGGCAGGTCTCTCGGATTGGGCGCTCTAGGAAAACATTTGACGGTGACTGTGTGGTAATCACTCTTAGAATTCCCGAATCAGCCTATAACCCCTTAGGTGCTGCGCACGTTCGGCGGCCGTCGGCACCACTACCTCCATAGTGCTGCCGTCGGCCGTTGATTGTTGGAACCTCACCTGCGCAATGGAACGTCCAGCACTGGAGCTGGACGTTCCATAGCAGCTATGAGGTTAAGATCTTACACTATACCTCTTAATCATATTTCTTGGATTCAGGTATAAAGCTACTGCCATTGATTATTTTATAGACCCCCCGCCAGTCACAAACCCCCTAGTAACTGTATAAATCTGGAAGAGGGTTTCCTCCCCTGGGGGAGTATCAATGTCACCTGTTTTGTTCCCCTAGATTGCGATATGCCCGCTGAGAATGGTGAGAGGAAAACGGGCGGAAACATAGATTCCCACTGTGGGCCTAAGCATCATATTAGTAGGGAGTTTGGCATGTTGCGGGGTGGGCCTTCGGCTGCACTATATACTCAAACAAGGTTCAGTGGGGTTAACTTAAATATTATTTCCTGGAACGTGGCATGTTTTGCTTCAAAATTCTCAGATGGCCAGTGGCTCAACTTTATTAGGCATTTTCATATAATATGTTTACAGGAAACGTTGGTGTGAAAACATCTTCTGTCTCAAGGGATATAAAACGTTCTTCTGTCCGGCAGAAGGCTCTAGAACTGGGCGTGCAAGGGGGCTTAATTGTATTTGTAGACCTGAAGATCCATGGTATTATGAAGCTCTTGGTATGGGATTCCTTAGTTGTCCAAGGGTTTACATTAACGAGAAAATCATAAAGATTTGCTCTTATTAACTTATATACCGCAAAACGGCAACACCATGGGTCGGCACGTATTGTTGAGTTAAGAGGGTATCTTGAGCAACTACAGGGTAAAGGCTTGTCACAGGTTCATTTAATCCTAGTGGGAGATTTCAATTGTCATTTGTGCCCCAATATGGACATGAATTTCCAAGATCGGCCTGTTTGCACATTAGTGAGGGGCTGCATATGGAACACACATTGGTAAGGCAGGAATTGAACGTCCTCCTTAACAACCCTGGTTTAACATACACACTGGACCTGATTGTTACTCCTTTGGGTTCTCTTCTCTCACCAACCTATAAAGGCAGGGGTTTCTCAACAATCATTGATTTTATTTTTGTTTCAACACCTCTGAGGAGGGTTAGTTCTCAATGCAATATCCTTCACAATCCATTCAGTAACCAAAACCCACTGATGCTGGCGCTCGAAGCTCCAGGATGCCATTTTGTACAGGGCAGAACAAATGAAGCCATGATTTCTGCCATTGACCGAGGAAGTTGTTTAAAGTGGTCACAAGTAGATGTTACTGATTTTAATAGATCCTTGTTGAGTAACAGTCAGCAGGAGAGTCTGACCTGTTTAGACCCGCAAGCCTCGGGGGGAAGAAACTACTTAGGCATTCATTGCCCTTGAAAACTCAATTGATGCATTGCTAACTGTCCTGGCACCCTCCTCTCAGGTGGCAGCCCCAAGATGGTTTGACAGCGAGTGCTCCCCGGCTCTTAGAGACCTGAAGATGGTCTTGAAGCAGACTCCACAAGATAGAGCGTGGGTGGCAGCCAGCCACAGCATCTACAAGCAGGTGGTTAAGAGGCATAAATACAAACTGCAAAAATTAACCTGGGAAGAGCTACTAGATGCATGTAATAAAAGGGAAAGCACTAGTTTCTGGTGGATCATCCATAATCTCTGTTTCTAAGACCCGGATAGACCAGGGTTAAGTCACGAAATTCCCTCAGATATATGAAAGGATCAATTTGGGGAGTATACAATAATGGCCCTAGTGAGTCCAACCCACAGAAACCAATTCCCCTCCACAGGTCAGATCCCATTAGCTTCACCCTGGCTGATGTCAGAATGGGAATTAAAGGATTATCCCAAAACAAGGCCCCAGGACCAGATGAGATTCTGCCCGACCTCTTTTGTCATAACTCGGAGGTATGGGCTCCACTCTTAGTTAGGGTCTTAAACGCAGCAGTATCATCATTTATCCCCTCTTCTTGGTCCTCTGCCTCATCTTTTCAATCTTTGAAAAGGGAGATAGTAATAGCCCACATTGTTATCACCCCATTTGTCTTATAGACACTACAGTGAAAGTCCATGGCGATAATTAATGTGTTAATATCCCTACATTCTAACACCACTGCTGTAATTAGATATACCCAGTAGGGGAATACCAACGATCATTTTAAATGTTTGAGCGGGTTAGGCAGGGATGTATTTCAGCCCCTTTTCTCTTCACACAGTATATTAATGGTCTAGATGCATCCTTGACGGCCTTACAGGCCAATACCCCTAGGGTAGGTGCGAGACCGGTCCCTGTTCTATTGTATGCGGGCGACGCGGTTCCTTCTCTCGCATACACCGAGGGGCTTGCAGATCTTACTTGACGGGTTCATGTCTTTTATGAAGGAAATGGATCTGTCACTGAACCTATCCAAATCATATGTTATGGAAATCGGTAAACAGGGCACCAGACACAATTCTTACATTCATTACTCACATAGTTTAATGAAAGTTCCAGCTTTCTCTAATTTGTGCATCGTATTTGATGAGAAACTTAACTTAAAAACCTACAGGACGAGAAGCTTGTAGAAATGGCGAGATCAACTGGATCAATTGTAAACTATGCCCACAGATTGGGCACTTGGTCCCTAGAGATAAGTTTAAAACTTGATAACTGTTTCTGTATTTCCAAAGCTCTAAACAACAGCGAGTTGTGGTGGTATACAATGGTTAGTAAACTCCAAACTGCAGTAAAAAAATATTTTAGATGTATTTGAAAGTCCCACCGAGCACTCCCTCATACGCTATACATGAGAACTAGGGATTAGGTACATTATCGTTAAACCCTTGTTATGTTGGGTAAAGATCTGGTCAAATAAGGAGTCAGGTTTTTACAGACTTGTAATTCAGGACTGCCTCTCCCTTGACAACACACTTTAAATACCCTGGTTAAAATACATTAAGGACACCCTCACCGCCTTGGGAAGAGCAGAGATGTTTTCTAGATATGCCAACATAAAGCCGCGGGATGAGAACATCATTAAAGAGCTGTTTATTAAACATGCAGCAGCTCACCGCGAGGCACAGGAAATCAGAAAACCTTTGGTAAGAGCACACACTTTGATAAAATCTGTGCAATTAATGGAGCCCTACTTATCTGTTTTAACAGGTGCGCACAATATATTTTTAATCACTCGTTTTAGACTGAATCAAAAACATAATCTACTGGCTTCTCCCTCTGGATTTGTTTTACATACAGAAGATAGAGGTGCCTGTGGCTGCGACTCAAGGTCTCCACAGGACACCCTTCATTTTGTCTTCTTTTGTAAATATTTCTCGCATCCTTGAAGAGTGTTTCTCAAAGGGCTTTTAAAAGACCTGAGATTTAGGCAGGCCTGTGTTGCCTTATTGTTTTTACAGTTCTTACCTAATGCTAACACATTGTTTTGTGTCAGCAATTTTTTAACATCTGCCCCAAGGTTGAGATGCACTAGAGGTGATTAACGGTTACTTCCCCCCTGCCTATTTGCACATTGTTATGCTGCTACAAATGTAATGTACCCTTGCTGCCTAATGTGGTCAATTTATGGGTTACTCTGAGTCTGTACTTTCTTCTTGCTCCTCTTCTGCATTTTTTTATTGCTTTAGCTGTCTGTTGGATATTATGAAAACATGTATATATGGCCATAGTGTAGTTAACGAGTGAATTTGATGTGCTGATTTTTATCTTTTTTTTTAAACTGTTTCTTTTTATGGCTGTATTGATGGCAGAATAAAGATTATTAAATAAATAAATAAATATTGATTCATTTGTATTATTGAAATGTAATGCTACTTGTTTTGTGTTTAAGTATAGGAATAGTAAATCTGATTGCTCCAAAGTCAAACACTTTCTCTACTTTTGGCTACATTGGACTGGGAATAGTAAGTCTGACTCCTCCAAATGGCACCTCCTGCCCTACTCTTACTTAGACAGGAGTGTGAATTTTAAATATGACCACTTCAAAGTCCATCAATTTCCCTAATTTTGCTAATGCTCGAGTGGGAATAGTAAATCTGACCCCTCCTAAGTGCACCACTAACCCCTGTAAAGTTAAACAAAACAGTTTCCCTATTTTTTTTTACATTGGAGAGTGAATAGTAAATATGTTTCAAGTTAGCATAGTATATCTTAGTAAGAATTAAATATACTTATCAATTTTTTTTTCCAATATTGTATTGTAGAGTTTTGTTGTTGATATTTTCGACTTTGTGTACAAAGTATATAAGTTGATATTTGTGTTCAACAATTTTTTTGCGTGATATTTTTATTGACGTTATTTTGACAGACAACCACAGGAGTACTATTATATGTACTCCAAAATGGCTTTGTGAATAAGCCGCTTGCGTTTCTTGGCTATTCAACATAGTATGATTTAGTGTTACTGCATGCTAATACCGTTACAAATTGCAATTCTGTCAGAGCCAGAAAATAATTAATTTGGATGTTCAGACTCCTAACATATTGCAGAAACCTAAAATAGAAAACATGCATAAAATATGCCTACATACAGATAAGATCACACAAGAATATGAATATATGAAAATACACTAGCGCTGCCCTACAATAAATAGAGCCAGGGCCCATCCAACACTTTTTACCATCATTTAATTTACTCATGAGTTGGAGCTTAACTTACAATATCATGCCTGGATCTTAGTTAGTCATAATGTATGCAGTCAAAAACAAAGACTATATAGCGGGGCCTTGTGCAGTTAGATGACTCCCACCTTATTCTAACTCCGTTTTCAATACTTTCAAGGAGAGCTAGGTTTCATATTCCTCAATGTTTTGACTGTTAGCAACTATAGCCTTTACATATAGGAAGGGAATGCTTATACAAATCTAGGGTTCAGTGTGTCCCGTGTAATGATTAGTGCTGCCCTTGCATCTCTAAATGCTCTGTGGTGTAGACCTGAACATACCAATATTTATCTGTGGGACTTGTAAGCTGGAGAATGAAATAAATATGGGTAAGTTATATAGTTTTTAGTGATTTGCATTTTTTCAGACACCTGTCTGTTGGTTCATTTTGTACAGAGGACAAGCGGGCAAAGCAAGAGTTTGCATATAATGTTAGCAAAAGGATTGATGTTTCTGAGTTCATACAGGTTTCAAACTCATAGAATGTATAAATTCATAACACTGAAATGCTAAGGATTGACAAGTAGCTGGCAATTTTTTTTTCTTCTTGGAAACAAACCCACTATGGAGTTTAAATCTGAGAGGTGGAATAGCTTGGTTCCCATAGAAATCACTCCTATTGTTGGTGAACTTACCTTCAACATAACTTTAACAGGTCAAAGACGGTGATTTATGGTACTTCAAGATACCCTTTATTGTTGCTGCACAGATCTGGCCATGTTCATAAGTCCAAATTCAGTCAAACATCATTATTGGAAGAATACTTGCTTGGGACGTTATAATATTTGCTCTCCATTTCTCACTAAGACAGGTTCAGGGGTGCCAGATGTAAATTTAGCAAGAGACCCCAAGCAGAGTGTAAGACTTTCCATATAGAGCTGGAGAGGCCCAAGCCAGAGCTAAAGCAGCCTTTAGCAGGAACAATTGTTCTCACCACACATTTCAGCGCAATGCAATGTTGCTGAAAACTCCTTAGGACTCTGGATCTCGGGGACAGGGTTGCTAACCTTGCAGCCATATTTCCTACAGAAGGATAATAGTGAAGTTAAGGGTTGACTACTCTTTTCCACTGTACTGATGACTTTTCTTATGACATGTATCTAATCTCATCCTGACTGTTGTTTCACAGTTATCTTCTCAAAACTCAATGGGTATTTTGGTATGTTTATCGTCTATATTTGTGGTACCTGTTTTACTGTTGGATGAAAAAGAGTATTTGCTTACCTGTCCAGGCTCATTGCTGTCATTATAGCACTACATGCAAACTGATTGCATGTGTCTAATGAGGTGATGATGGTACATAAAGGGCTGCCAAACACCCACTCTCCTCCGCGTGCCCATTGATGTATAAGAAAAGGCATTCCTATGATGTGGACCAGATCGGCGATCGCAAGGTTACATATGTATATGTCTGGAATGGTTTTTCTCCGAGAACTGTAAGAGAAAAAGAAAGATGTGTTAAATATCCAGCAACAAAGAATTAAGTTAGTTGTAAGCTACTATCGTGTGAAATGACCATATAATGATATTGGAAATATGGAGTTAAGTAACCATCTACTCCATTGTTACCAGAGTTAAAAGTTAAAAATGCATCTATATATTTATTTATTTGCCTATTTATTTTGCAGTATTAAATAACAAATAAGACTCCAAAGTATGTCTTAGTGCTTTACACAACAGCAGTTTCATATGAGTATAACTGTATACAGACAAAAAAGTATAGAATTCCTATGTTACATTTAATGTCCTAGGAGGCATTTGAAAAAGGAAAAAATATTTAAAACACATCACCATTTTCTATTCTATAGCCATTCTGAAGAAAAGATTTGTGCTCTTCTCCTCATATTTCTTTGTGTTTGAGTTATTTATTTATTTAAGAGATTTAAATAGTTCAAATGCTACAGCAAGACTTCTTCAGTGAACCACAAGAAGGGCACCAGGGAAGGGAGGGTGTTGGAGCCTACACATAAAGGGGGGCACATGTTGGATTTAGTTTTTAGTGAGGAAAATGCCATCAGGCAGATAAAGGTACTTCCGATGGAGTGAACTGACCATTTCTTGGTTAAATTCCTGACATGTGTTCCTAGTAAAGAACCTCCTGCTAATGGGGAAGTTAGGAATTTTTTAAACAGGCATTAATGAAGGTAACGTCCTCCTCAACATTTAATATTAATAAGGCTTTGGATATCACCAAATCAGTGGAGGCGAACTATGCAGAATTCTGTAGTGAGATCATGGCGACTGTCAATCAAATTGCTCCTCTGAAAGTATGCAAAAGTAGAGGCAGACCTTCAGCCAGATGGTTTGATGAAAATCTTAAAAAATGAAAACTGGGGGGGCGTGGCTAGCGGCCGATGATGGCGGCAGCAACCTAGAGAGGCTCCCGTAGCGAGGCGGTTTCCCGCATCAATCCGCATGCCTATCCGCTCACTGATCAGTCCGAAGAGGGTGTCCTGGGTGCGGTGACCGAACGGCGCCAGCACAGGAAATTTGGGAGCGCTCGGACCCCGGCATCGGGACGAAACTTCATCCACGTCCCTCGCGGAAGACAGGCCTGGTGACACGAGGCGAGCACCGGTGTCAAGTGAATCCTTGGGCCGGGCGGAAGTCCACCCTCCCCGGCGCAACCACCCGGAAGTAGCCGCTGACGACGACGCTCGATGCCACCGGCTGGCAAGCCTTCCCGCAGACCACTTCATCCTTCACGCTGTGTATCCGGTGGCGCTACGCAGCGGTGCCCCTTGGCTGCGCTCGACACACGCCGAGGGACCTGTGCGGCACCAGTCGCCATTTGGCTTGACCTCGCCGAGGCCGCAACAGCTCAGCGGCCGTTGGCGGCACTCTGCCAGCGTCAGCGACCTCTGGCCCAAACCCAGTCTGGGCCCTCTGCATACCCTTCCCTCAAGCGGACGGCTACGGGCGTCCGGCCCGCTCCATCATAAACTTTGTCTCGCTGGAAGAGATAAATGGCGGGGAAGGGGCAGCGGCAGGCCGCCGCTCAGCCGAAGCTAGGGAAATATGCCTACGATAACCAGACATCCACCCAACCTGAGCAGCGCAAATCACTGGGGAAGGGCGCGGACACCGACGGTGCTAAGAAAGCCACGCTGGACGATGTATTGCGAGCACTGGAGCAGGTACAGGCCACGGTGGGCTCGACCGCGGCGGAGGTTACCCTTATTAGAGCCGACCTCCAGAAAATGAGCGAAAGGGTGAAGCAGGTGGAGGTGGTGACTAAATCTTCAATAGAAGACGTTTCCGACCTACAAGTGGCAATGGAGAGACTGCAGGCGGACAATAAACTTCTGAAAAGTAAGCTGGATGACCAGGAAGGGCGTTCCAGACGCAACAACGTCCGTATCTTGGGGGTTCCGGAGTCTGAAACAAAGGGTGCCATGGATCTGTATGTTGAGGACCTTATAAAGACTAAACTGGCCCCGAAGGGACTATCCAACTTTTTTACAGTGGAACGGGCCCACCGGGTCCCTGGGGGGACACCTACCCCGGGGGCCACCCCGCGCCCCATCCTGGCGAGACTCTTTAACTTTAGAGACCGCGATGCAGTCCTCCAGGCAGCCAGGGTGGCACCGCCCATCCAAATCCAAAATTCAATGATCTCTTTCTTCCCAGACTACACGGCGGAAGTCACCCGCAAGAGGAGGACATTCCTAGAGGTTAAAAAATCACTTCGCGACCAAGACCTGCCGTACTCCATGTTGTTTCCGGCCCGGCTGAGAGTGGTGGCCGATAAGAAGGTCTGGTTCTTTGACTCAGCGGAGAACGCCAGGGAATGGCTGGATGGCTGGCGCACTGTGGACCGCACTTCCAACCGCCGACGCAACGGGACGGGAGAGGAGAGCCGGCCGGGCTCGCGTTCTCCAACCAGGGACAGCGCGAATGGATCACCGTCACAGGACCATTTGGGAGCCGCTGGGGGGGAATGATACTACCACGAGGGACTAAAATGTGAAACCTGGACGTTACTCCCACTCTGATTGTTCACCAAGTCGTTCATGGGTCGCTGGCCCGGACAACCCAAGGACAGCAAAGGGACCGCCTGCTTTGGGGGACACTCTCCCCTGACGCGCAAGTACTTTGTTTCTGGCATGGGATAAGCGCTCTGCTAAGTTGGGGTGGAGGGCAGTTCTGAGTCCGTTTGGCAGGGAGGCAGGGAGGGGGGAGTTGGGGGGGGATTTGTTCGTTTTTACGGGAAGTTCATGATATCGATCACAAACAGTAAAAGGTGCTATAATGTTCATTGGAATAATGCTGGGGAGATAGAGTCTGTACCGATGGTTTCTGTCTCTAAAGTTCGATGGTGGTGGATGTACAACCTAACGTGATGCGTGCGGGGGAGACGCGATCGGGCGGCTCCTCCCTCAAGCTTCTAGCCTGGAATGTGCGCGGCCTAGGTGATAGAGTGAAGCGCGGCCTTGTTTTGTCCGAGGTGAAATGTCACAAACCTGACCTAATACTCCTCCAAGAGACCCATTTAATGGGTAGCGCCACTAAGGCCCTGGACAGACGGGGGTATACAATGTTGACCCACTCAGAATTCTCCACTGGGTCCCGGGGTACGGGGATCCTACTCAAGAAGTCATCCACTTTTATCACCCTCAGCACTAAAACTGATACGCAGGGCTGTTTTGCGGCAGTGGTTGGTCAATGGGACGGGCGCCCCCTGACTATAGTTTCAGTCTACATCCCGCCGTCATTGCACTCAGTGATGTTGCCTGCCCTGGGCGAATTCTTACTTTCCCTCCCTGAGGGAGACACCCTACTAGGCGGGGACTTTAATGCCCCTGCTGACCCACAACTCGACAGGTTCCCAGCGACCGCCCTCCCGGGGGGTCCTTCCAGGTTTCAGCGCTTCCTTGAGGCACTGGGGCTGGTAGACGTATGGCGACATGTCCACCCTACACTACGACAGTACACGTTCCACTCCACCGTCCACAATAGTCTGTCCCGCATTGACCACTTCTTGGCGTTAGGGGATGGGTTACAGCGCGTAGAAGAGGTGCTCATACACCCTAGGGTATCTCAGATCACTCCCCGCTGACTCTCACCATTACCTCACGAACACGAACACGCCACCGCGTCTTCCCTATGCACGCCTCTTATCTTAAGGTCCCGAAGGTCAGGAAGGCCCTGCAGACTGCCACGACACATTACTTCGTGGAAAACGAGCCTACCGCGGCCTCGGCTGAGGTCCTATGGGAGGCTTATAAGACAGTCCTGAGGGGGCAAGCCATCAGCTCTGTAACATCACATAGACGGGAGCAGGCGGCTGACCACACGGCGCTTGAGCTCCGACTGCGCGAAACCACCACTGCCCACGAAACGGACCCCACTGATGACACATTGCATGCACTCACACTGGCCCAGCGCATGTATACAGACCACGCTCGGCACATCACACAAGGCCATATCACAGACACACAAAACCGAGTATATGATGTTGGGGACAAGGCGGGGAAAATGTTGGCCTGGCTCGACAAAAGAGGGGGTAGCGCCAAGGGGATCCAACAGGTGAAAGACGAAGAGGGAAATACTCAGACTGACCCTGATCGAATAGTGGAGGCACTGGCTGCCCGCTTTGAGAAAGTCTACACCCCGGAACGGGACGTCACTGCGATTGCAGCCCAAAGCGCACTATATGACTTGAACATCCCGGCACTACTACCGGAGGCTGCAACTGAGCTTGAGGCGCCATTCACTGCTGACGAACTGCGGATCGCCATCGGGGCCCTCCATACGGGCAAGGCGCTGGGGCCAAACGGCATTCCAATCGAATGGTTTCAAGACCGCACTGACGTTCTAGGCCCATACCTGCTCCGAATGTACGAAGAATGCCGTGCTAAGGGGGTGCTCCCACTGGACCAACGAACGGCCACGATCGTGGCTATTCCTAAGCCTGGTAAGCCCCCAGAGGAATGCTCCTCGTACCGCCCTATATCTTTACTTAACGCGGAAAGCAAAATTCTAGCAAAGCTTTTGGCAAATCGTCTCATGCCCCATCTATCTGACCTTATTCACCCGGACCAGTCAGGGTTCATGCCCCACAGGAACACCTCGCTTAATCTCCGACGGGTGCATGGGGTGTTGGCTAAAGCGGACGACATAGGCGAGTCCGCGGTCATTTTGGCCCTTGATGCAAAAATGGCCTTTGACATGGTGGAGTGGGCCTATCTCTTTGAGATTCTCCAATACATGGGATTCGGTCCCGTTTTCATCTCCTGGATCAAACTGCTATACACCGCACCAGTAGCACATGTGGTGGCGAACGGCCACATTTCGCACTCCTTCCCACTCAGGCGAGGCACCCGACAAGGATGCCCTCTCTCCCCCCTGCTATTTGCGCTATCACTGGAGCCCTTGGCGATCCGCATTAGGACTACCCCCTTGCAAAGGGATTAAATGGGGGGAGGGCTGGGAGGACCGCATATCGCTTTATGCGGATGATATGCTGGTATATCTGACAGATCCCGATCACGGCATACCGGCTCTCTTGCGCATTTGCAATGACCACGGAGAGGTGTTAGGCTACACTATCAATTGGAGTAAATCCGAATTGTATGCCCTGACGGGCAGCCACCCAATGGTTGGTCCACACTGCCCTCTGCGACTGGCCGGTTCCTCATTTAAATATCTCGGTATTCACGTCACGGGTGACCCGGCGGAATACGAAAAACTGAACCTAACGCCACCGCTGGACCGCCTCAAGCGAGATGCAAGCTTCTGGGCAGGATTACCGTTGACGATGCTGGGGAAAGCAGCCCTGTTTAAGATGAAGTCTCTGCCCCGCTTTCTATATATTCTGGACAATACCCCTTTTGCTGTCCCCCCAAGGTACTTCAAGAAGGTGGCGGCAGTGGTCTCTGGTCTGTTGTGGGGTAGCCGCCCAGCGCGGATAGCTAACGCCAAGCTATGCAAGAGCTGGTACGAGGGTGGCATCGCACTTCCCAACCTCCACCTCTACTATTGGGCGGCCCAGCTCAGACCGATCAATCAATGGTTGCACGCATCGCATTCGGACCCAGCATTCCAGGCGGACAGGGCCCAGCTGGGTATCAGCACCCTGCTGGCCCCGCTTTATGATAAACGAAAACTCAGGTCGCTGAAGGGGCCCACTAGACTCACAGTAGCTACCTGGCATGCAGCCACCGCTGCGCTAGGGTGGAAAGGCATAATCACCAAGCTCACTCCACTCTGGGACTCACGTGCCTTGGGCAACCTTCGGACCAGTAAGGGGTTCTCCCGCTGGGACGACATTGGCATTTTGACAGTGGGGGACATGTGGGACCGTGGGGCTATCATTACTTTTGACCGCCTGAGGGAACTCTATGACCTGGGGCCACATGAAACCTACCGATATGTCCAAATCCGTCACGCGTTATTGGCGGCTATTCCGGCGGGGTCAACTCTCCCCGAGTCATCCCCGCTAGAGGATCGCCTCTTGACTGACTACATGGTGGAAAAGGCCACCTCCCTCACTTACCGGAAACTCCTTAACAATTCCCCGGACCCGCTAGTGCCTCTTAAGGAGAAATGGGAGCAAGACGTGGGCGAAATGGATGAACACGAATGGAACGAGGCACTGGCATCCCCTAAGGAAGCGGGCATATCATCTAGAATGAGACTCATCCAACTCAAAGTTCTGCACAGAACATATTACACCAGGACATTGCTTCACCGCATACAGCGAGCCCCTGACCCCTTCTGCCTGCGGGGTTGCGGGGAGGAGGGCACACTCTTCCACACATTTTGGGACTGCTCAGTTATACAATCCTATTGGCGTCAGGTCATGCGCACTGTGTCCCAGGTGTTGGAGGTCTCAGCGCTCCCTGAACCTCGACGCTGCCTTCTCAATGTGTGGGAACCAACTGACTTGTCCCGGCATGGCCGCCTCTGGGTAACGCTAGGAATGATGGTGGCCAAGAGGGATATCGCGCAGCGCTGGGGGGTGGCGGACCCACCGACGGCCTCACAATGGTGTGTAAATATGGACAGGGCCATGGTCACAGAACGGGCAGTGTATTTGAACAGGGCGTGCCCGGCCAAGTGGAACAAAGTGTGGTCCCCATGGAACACGTACCGGGGCGAGATTTGTGACCCACTTCCTGAAGATGACGCAATAGACTCAGACGAAGAAGACTGAATGGGCTGGGGGGGCTGAGTGATGCGGGGGGGTGCACAGGGAGGGGGCGGGGAGATGGAGAGGGACGGCTCACACTTTACCTAGCATGAAGGGCAACGGGCTGTTGGCCCTAACTCCGAATTACGCTCACATCTGACTGGCATTAAGTTTATTATAGTGATCGTAATGTGACTTCCCGAAGTTTTGAATGTTCTTTCTTTAGGTATAAAACAGAAAATGAAAACCTCACACACCCAGCATGGAACATTCGCACTTTTCCTTCACAATTTGTTTCTAGATTCTACCTTCCCGTCCTCAACGAATGCAGGCACAATTGTATAGTAATGATGGTTTTTTTTCTTACTTGACACTTACTTGGCGGCCGGCCCGGTTGGGTTGTAGGCGACAAGCTGTGTAACAACTGTGAAGGTTCAATAAAGGTTTTCAAAAAAAAAAAAAAAAAAAATGAAAACTGAAATGTGAACAGGCTGAAAGGAAATGGCGAAAGCACTATGTAGATGAGGATAAGATTGCAGGGAAAACAGCTATATCCATCTATAAAAGAGCAATCTTCTCGACCAAATCAGAATATTTTACAGACACTATTCTGAAATCCTTCAATAAATCTAAATGTGTTTTTAGATTGGTCATTGAGATTGCCAATCCTAAGTGCTTAAAAAATGAGATTCTGCCATCTCAGGATCTCTGTGATAGACTGCCTCTCTTCTTTGAGGAAAAGATCAATACCATCATTAATGGACTCACAACAACTACTCCAGCGGTAGCAGCAAGATGTACTAGCGGAGCGGTACCCATCTCTTCTCCTGATGTAGGAAAGACGTCATGTGTAGAGGTGGAAGCCAGGACTGTGACCCTGGGTATTCTGGACCATTTTGAATAGTTGCCAGAGGAGGAGTTTGGCGGGTAGGCTTTGGGGGTTTGTTCCGGCTCCCCACTGGACCCTCTCCCTCATAAAATCTGGAACGAATTTGCTTCAGATCGATTTCCTAGTCTTAGACAGATTTGTAACTATTCACTTTACAGTGAGGAGGTGCCATCAAGCTGGAAACAGGCGGTGGTTACACCTCTTCTCAAGAAGGCTACTCTTGATCCGGCACGCCCAGAAAGCTATCAACCAATCTCCCTCTTGCCTTACCCTGTGAAGATCCTTGAACGCTGGGTCAGCAGATCCCTGTCCATGTTTCTGGAGAGTAACAACAAGTTGGCGGATGTTCAATTTGGCTTCCTCCCAGAGCACGGTACGGAGTCTGCTCTGGTGACCGTGATGGATGATATTCGGTTGTTGTCAGACAAGGGGCAATCAGCAATATTATTATTGCTTGTCTTGTCTGCCGCCTTCGACACGGTCAACCATAGTATTCTGCTTGGTTCTGCTCTTATCTTGCGGGTAGACGTCAGGTGGTGACCCTTCCGCCGTTTCAATCGACCTTCACAGATATTGGTCATGGTGTCCCACAAGGGTCCGCTATCAGTCCGATTAGGTTTAATGTTTATGTTAGACCTCTGATTGACATAATTCAGGACCATAAGGTGAAGCTGCTAAACTATGCGGATGATACCCAGATCATTTTATCCCTGGATGGCTCTCAATCTTCGGCGCTGGAGGATTTTCATGTTTGTATGTGTGACACTGCGCAATGTCTCCGGCTGAATTTTTTACAATTCAATTTCGAGAAAATCAAGATAGTGCATTGCGCGTTAGGGAAGGTGCCTCTACCTCTACCCTACAACTTCTGGCCACTAGGCACTTCCTCTTCCTTGGTCCCGGCCAATACGGTCCGTAATCTAGGGGTTCTGTTCAGTGCTAATCTGACCCTGGAGGCACAGGTGAATAACACAGCAGGATGCTGTTTTGGGCTGATTAGAGCCTTAAGGAAGATTCTCCCACTGTTTGCGGCCTCGGCCAGACCACTAGTACAGCAGGGCGCCATTTTAAGTTGTTTAGACTATTGTAATGCCCTGCTGCTGGAATTTCCTAAATACTTGATCCAACGTTTGCAACGGATTCAAAATATGATGGCAAGATTAGCTCTAGCTAAACCGCCAGACTCGTCTGCGTCACAATGCGCGGCTGGGCTACATTAGCTACCAGTGTTGCAAAGAGTACAGTTTAAGTCCTTGTGCATTGTGTTTAAGGTCTTGCATCGCCTTGGACCAAAACGTGTGCAAGAAAAACTACTCTGGTACATTCCTACTCGACATCTTCGCTCCTCTTCGGCTGGGTTGGCGAAAGTTTCTAGATTCAAGAGGGTCAGATTGAGTAGTTGTGCCTTCAGCATAGCTCCGGCAAGGCTGTGGAATGAGCTACCACCTGATATCAGACAGTGTAATTCCCTGATGCTGTTCAGGAAAAGGATTAAGATGTGGCTGTTTCCTAGAATTTGATTCTGTCCTCTGATTATTGTCTTTCTTCAATATATGTCTCTGTTTCACTGATTAATATTGGTCCTCTAAATCACGTAGCACCACGGTACGCTTGGGGTGTTTGTTGCGCTTAATAAATTCTATATACATACATACATACAATTGAGCTGTCAGAACTGAAATGTGTACATAAGTTTAAGGAAGCATTCCAAGAGCTGGCTTGAGATGACCAACATTTAGGAGGTTAAGGACCTCTAAAATACTCATTTGAGTAGTGAATTTTAAGTTTTACTCTGAGAGAACAAAATTAGAATTTATGACATATACCAATGAATGTGATGTGCTGAAACTTGTCTATTAAAAAAGTCCTAATTTTATTGGTTGAAGGGTGTATTCAGGGATATGTAGTGAAAGTGCAGATTGATGGCCCTTTTTGAGTCAGACAAACTCCAGAGTTCTGACATTAACATTTTGCTTTTATAGCATTCAGACTTCAGAAGGACGAGACTTGGCTATTTCAATGCGGACAGATTTCAACTGTAATTATGCCATATAATACACAAAGACCTATTTCAGTGCTCTGGAAAAAAATCATTGTTGACCCATGTTGTACTTAATACATTAGGCTTCTGAGTTGGATGGCCTAAAAACTCTAAATAGGCTTCTTGAACAGTAGATTTGTAAATTGTCCTAAATATAATGGAAGGATTTAGCTTCACTGACCATTTCACCACTTGAATAGTAGTCTTCTATGCTTCTGTCTATGCAAGGATGACACTGATTCACACATATATAGTCGTTTTGTTAGGCAGACAACAATAGTGCCCCCTTGCTCTGCTGCCATTTACAATTGTCCACGAATCACAGCTCTACCTTCCCCTGGGAAGAGACAGATACCATGAGACTAGACTAGGGCTATTAGAGGAGAACGCTGTTGCTATTTGTAGAACACATTATACTTATACTAAAACACATGATTTATGAACTCCAAAATATTTTGATTTGATTGGAAGTCTAGTGGGCTTTAACACAATATCGAGTTAAATGGAACTCCTATTCTCTATGGATGTGTGGGATGCTGTGACTTTGGTGATATCCCAGCTGAGGCACCAGTTTTAGATTGTTACTACAAAGTAGACTGATGGACATTATAACAACAGATCTTCGAGGACTGCAGTGCCCCATTAAATACAATATAGATTTCTGTAAAGTGTTGCTTATATCGCATGCAGGTTCTCCTCATTTAAAGTGGTCTTGCCGGCGCAGATGATTTTTTTCATTGGCTTGATACAGCTGAGGATCCACTCTAATTGTTGTCAAGAATATTTTTAATTTCAAACACTTACATGGTGGCAAGTGGGCTCAACATAAACATTGAGCTGTATAATTTCTTCAGAGAGAAGTTTAAAGATCTCCTTTGTGCCAATAAAAAGCTATGCCGGTGGGCAACTACATTCTGAAAGATTCATTTAACTGACTAGAGTGCAAGTAACTGAAACAGAAAGACAGGAGGGTGTCCAGTGTGAGGAACATGGGCCTCATTTAGAGCTTAGTGGATAGGATAAGTCATCAAAAATGTCCTGGATGCCCCTTTCTCCATATTGAAAGCTCATGGCACTTGAAATGTGGCAGACAGGATATCCACCACATTGTGAAGGAGTATTAGATTTAACAAACTCCAAATAAGGCCCTTCCTCTTGAACCATTTCACAATGCTACACTTAGCTAAAGAAGCCAGGACCTGACACCCACTCAGTTCAACATTAGAAGAGTTGAAGAAAATTTTGAGAATTATTAATAACAAACATTGGCAATAGGCCTGGCATGTGCATGAAAATCAGTTTAGTGTCATTTGTGGCCTGGGTTTAGGCACTCAACACGTCATCATTAAATGTAATGTATGTGTCTTGTAAAGCGGACTGCTGCCCTGAGGCGTCGTGGCACTGTAGACCACTAGGGAACCCATCCTGGCTATCCCTGTGAGATGGTACCTACTGGGTATCTCCAAGGTGAAACCAGGCATCCCCGGCGAATGTGGAGGGCAGTTGTAGAGATGAGGCAAGCTAATGCCCAGAGTTGCCGAATCTGATCCCTGGTTAGAGTAGGCACCGAGGCGAGAATTATCGAGTCCGCTTACCCTGGTCCACGACCCTGCCGCATCGGGAATTGAACCCTGGTCCCAGGCCGTTCTCTCACGGTCTGCCGCCTCTAACCAGTGAGCCACACCACTCCACTCCACTATATGCACTCTGTCCCTCAACCTTGCAGTGACACATCCATTCATCGATCCACTTACTTTTTTTTGCATTCACTCTTTGATATAGCTACAACACAAGTCACACAAACTCAACAACTTATACAAGATAAATTAAAAGAATACAAGTAGAAAAAAGAAAGTATGCTACCATCAAACATGATGGGCATATGCCTGCAACAGCAAAACTAAACATAGTAGCTGGTGCAAAGGTATTGTAAATGATCTATTGTCATTTTAAGGTTCAAGCATAGCTGCAACATTTAGCTCCAACGTGTTGGCTATCTTGGAAAAGTAAAACAATGATACACTATGGTCAACAGCATTCCATAATGGTCTGCTGGTTTAGAAGAAATGGCAATGTGGGAGGCAGCACAATGCAAATTAAATAAGCAGCAAGCAGGCAACCCGCTAGCACTGCCTGAAAAGGAATAGTATCCTCTTAAGAAACATTAAAATAAAAACTAAAGGACTGGCCAAGCAGCCCTGATACTGAAGTGCACTTAATTGTAGATGGACATGTACTTTACATAGAAAATGTGTTTTAGATATGGTTATACTTCATTACATTGAGGAATGCTAGAATTTAACAAATGACCCTGTTCCTACGAAAGGAATCATTGTACTTTACATTCTTAAATGATGTTTTAGCAACCCCTCACAGTTTCATTTAGAACAATATGATATGTAAGTAGCTTAAATGTACTTTGTTCTATCTGGTCCACATAAGATATAGACGCTTATATGTCTCCTATTTGGGAATTGATATACTTTATATTATTATCTTTGTCTATATTGGTTTGAGTGATGGAATTCAAAATCCAATATTATCACAGACAGGCAATTTCAAAATTTTATAAAATGGGTTTCCGTGTTGAATGATCATGTTTTCACCTTGAAAAGGTTTTTCATGAGTACTTTGCACTGTATGGAAAAAAATTTTGATATTTCATGTGTACTTCAACTTTGAAAAACCTACTGAGAATGTTAGGAGTTGTGAATGATAATGTAAAAAAGAAATATGGCAATGAACAAGGGGCCCGATGTAGGTAAAATTGATTTACCGATTTTCAATTACCGAATTTTACCGATTCGGTAATTGAAAATCGGTAAATCAATGTGGTGGACATGTAGGTATTTCCAGATGTGGAAATACCGATTCTGTAACATTCGGTATTTACCAATTCTGTAAATACAGAATCGGTATTTCCCATTGATTCCTCGGGGCTTCAAAGCCCATAGGAATCAATGGGAAATACCGATTCTGTATTTACAGAATCGGTAAATACAGAATTTTGCAAGGGTGCAGAGGGTGTCACTTTGACACCCTCTGGCACCCCACAAATAGGCATGTGGGCCATGTGGCACACAGACATGCCCTAAGGGCAAGTCTGTCTGTCACATGGCTAGGTGTGCATGCACACATGTGCATGCACACCTGAAATCGGTATTTTACCACACAATAGGATTGTGTGGTAAAATACCGATTTTGTAGGGCCTTTGGGACTCAGAAGAGTCCCACCTACATCTGAAATTTACCGAATCGGTAAAAATACCGATTCGGTATTTTACAGAATCGGTAACTTTACCGAATCGGTAAAGTTACCGATTCTGTAAAATTGTGCCCCTACATGCCAAATCATGTATACCGGTCGGTAACGGCCGAAAATACCGATTTTCGGCCGTTACCGACCGATCTACATCTGGCCCTTGGTGTCATAACATTTTGAGTGTGTGTGCTCTAGTTGTTTTTGAAATCAACACTGTTGAGGGACAAACAGCGGAAATGCCGAAATGCATTGCTCATCTTTCTGAAATTTAACACAGAAGTTGGTTTGTGTGGGGGAATAACAATAAAGAATCAATAGCACCTCAGTTGTTTGCTGCTTTCCTTCTCTGTAACTGGAGACAGGGGAGAGTTATTGAATATTTTCAGATGGATATAAATGTGATTCAAAAATGGTGTCATTCACAAGGTAAGAGAGCAAATGGCTGATGTGGACTGAAGCATTATCCCATGCAATTCGCTGGGATGGATGGTAGTAGAGTGTAAAGGACACTCAGACAGACCAATGGCAGAATAGAGCTGACCCAAAGAATATATATATAAATATATATATATATATATATATATATATATAGAGAGAGAGAGAGAGAATATATATATATATATATATATATATATATATATATATATATATATATATATATATATATATATATATATATATATATATATATATATATATATATATATATATATATATTTCTTTCCAAAAGCTTGGCGAAGTTCGTGCCTGCGCCTCTTAGTTCGTGGCGGGCCTCGACGGGGTTTCGCCTCGCCCCAATAAATCCAGAAAATTACCGTCTTTGATCGTTGACAGAGAGTCGAGGCCCAGATTAGCTTGTTCAAGTGCTTTTATTTAGCAACACCAACACCCAACGCGTTTCGCAGCCTTCGCCGCTTTCTCACGAGTGAATGGTTGTGTAGGTTCAATAAAGTTATATACAATAACAAAAACTTGGTCATGTGACCCATTGCGTGAAACATTCAAAAGTGAAAACATACTCTCTCAATGATACATCTCATTTGACATTTTGTGTGCTTAGTCAAGGAATACCCCTAATTACTTAACATAATAGTAAAAGTAAAAGGTAAACGGAAAAACATTTCTGTGTATTTACATTTCGGAAAAGGTCGTGTGTATTTCTGCACCACGAACTACTCTTCCCATAATTCATTATCTTTGAGGTCAACTTGCATTTCAGCGATAAAAACTTAATCTGAATTGCTTCATTCAGTAAGTTCTATTTGTCTAGACATAGGACACGGTACATTATGAGTGGCATTATTAGATAAACTTTCAGCGCGATCATTTACGCGCTACTGAATTGAGTTATTCAGCGTCCTCTAAACCACTTCGGGACCAAAAACTAGCGGCAAGACGCGCTGGTTCCTTGTCGGAAGAGGCCATCGGCTCTGATGGAGGACAGGGTCAGCCACAGCCTCAACAGAAACAACAAAGAGTAAGAATTCCCAACACCCCGGGTCCGGGTCCCTCTGTTGTGGACCTGCTTCGAAAAACGCCGGCTGGAGCTGCGCCCTCCCCCTCCTTGCACCACGCAACAAGCGGACCGCTGATTGCAGCGCCGCCAGCAACTCCGGTGGTGCTTTCCAGCGCGGACGCATCAGATTCAGCAGCAGCTCTTCCCGAGTCTTCCGAGGGGACGAGTAGCACAGTAAGTTCTCAAACTACAGCCGACTTGCCCATACTGCAGCAAGGATTAGTAGATGTGGTAAATGGCTCCGAGGGCTCCACTGCAGAGACCTTAGTGGAAAAAGAAAATGAAAATGTTGCAATACCGGCACAAACACAAGTATCAGCAGTGTTAACGAGGGCAAACTTGCAAACCCAGGGGCCAGGGTTAGTGTTAACCGAGAGTATAACACCAACACCAATTACACCCAATACAGATAAGGCCCTGCAAGCAGTGGTGGTACAGCCAGGGACACAATTGTACTTACAAGATGATGCTATACACGGCCCTACAGGCAACACAGCTAATATGCCTAACCAGCCCCTTCCAGCACAGACGTTGGTTCAAGCACAAGCACAAGCACAAGGCACACCTGCATCAGCCGCGGTAGCGGTAGTGGAAAAAGAAAATGAAGATGGGCCAATAGCACTTATTCCAGACTCTTTTGGGGGGGTCACCTCAGATACAGATTTGGAACCATCAGAATTCTATACTATATCTGAAGGTCGTGAGGACCTAGGATGGCACCAAGACCTAGATTCCGATTTAGATCCCCTATCTGATCTGCAAACAGGTACCAGCTCTAGCACACAGGATAGTGATGTGGATGAGCTATTGGGTGAAACCACTACGGGAAGGCATACAGTGATAAAAAAGAAAAGAAGTCGTCATGGCGTGGCAGGTCCTTATCGGGATTGTGCTCCTGCAGCATCTTCCAGCAGTCTGGGCCCTCCTTCTTCGAAGGAGCAAAGCACTACCTTAACTTCAGTAATGGACACGGTGCTGCAGGCGATCGCATCCCATAGGGAACAGACTTCCAAAGATGGCCGGAAGGCACAGCAAGCTCTACAAAAGGTACAAGGTGTGGTGCGTAAGCTCTCCAAAACTGTGGCGGCCTCTAACGCAAGAATGGCTGATATGGAAGACCGGATAGTGGTTAATGAGGCTGAAGCAACAGTAGTGAAAGAACAGGTTGATTCCCACGATGCAGAATTGATTGACGTCAAGTGGAAGCTCGAGGAGATGGAAAATCGTATGCGCCGCAATAACCTCCGAATATTGGGGGTTCCGGAGAAAAGTGAGGGAGACAACATACGCGCTTTTGTGATTCAACTTTTTAAAGATACATTTCCCGAGCTATCCTCATGGAACTGGGAGCTGGAAGTTCAACGTGTTCATAGAACTCCGGCTACACTACGAGCTTCTAACTCACAAAACAAGTATCCTAGGGCGATACTGGTATATTTTGGTAATTTTCTTTTACGCCAAGCCATTGCAGAGAAAGCGAGACCTGATGCTCATCGCTCCCGAGGCGATATTTCATACTTTGCTAGGCCAGATTTTTGTCACACAACTGTGGAGCGGAGATGGCGGCTTCGACAGTTAATTAAACCCTTTCTAGACAAAAAGGCCAAGGTTTATTTGAATAATCCTGCCACACTTAAAGTTTTGTATAATGGTCAGGTTAAATTTTTTACCTCCGAAATTAAAGCGAAGGCCTATTTAGATAGCCTGACATAAGTATGAAATAATAATATTTTGACAGCAGGCTATGTTTATTGATATAGATGGAATATGTGCATTTAAACGAACCATGAAGTCCTAGGTCTGATACTTACTTTTATTTTTTTCCTAGAGTCGCCTAGAATGTGAGTATGTTGCCTCTATCACTGCTCCGATGATTTAGTATTTGGCACCTATGGGTCTTCTTTTTTTTTTTGGCTTAGTGAGCTGGGTGAGCTCTATATGGTCCTAATTTTATCACTCTATTTAAGATACACTTGTTTTTTTTGTCTTATATTTCTCCAATAGCCCGCAAAGGTCTTATAAGTAAATATGGAGGAATAATATGGCACGGCATAGAGGTGTTTCTCCATCGCTTCAGACTCTAGTGAGAGTCTACATGCCTCAAAGGGTGGTGTGTGGGGGGAGGGGTTTGGGGAGGGATCCGGGGAGGGGAGTGGTGGGTAAGGGGGGTAAGGGGGGAGGGGGAGAAAATGCAAAAAAAATTGGTAAATTCAGTCACAAGTTAAGACACACACAAAGATCATGGTTTGATGTGAATCAACATAGCAAAAACAAAATACAAAATTCTAAAAAGCAAAACTGTATTATGCATTTCAAGAATATTTGTGGCCTACGGATCCAATACATTAAACCTGGGCTAGATTCTCTTGTTAGCAAATGGGGAGAATAAGTTTATGCTCGTGGAATGTGGCAGGCCTAAATCATAAAAATAAAAGGGCCCAACTATTTCAATTAACACGCCAGAACCCAGCTGATATAATATGTCTTCAAGAGACACATATATCATATACAGACAGGGATCTACTCAAAATACCCGGTTATAACCTAATGGTAACTACATCTCAAACTTCCAAAACCAGAGGGGTGGCCATCTTAGCCAAACCTATTATAGGCTCCCCAATCCGCAAATTGGCCGATAAACAAGGTAGATGGGTCATAATTCAACTACAGCTGGGCATTACTATATGTGCAATCTATGGCTCAAACCTAGATGATCCTGATATTTTTCAGGAGCTCGAAATTGAATTAGCGTCTTGGTCCGGTTCTCTAATCTTTTGTGGTGATTTTAATATTGATATTGGGCTGCCTGTAGACAATCACCTATCTCTAAACTATAAAGGACGGAAACCGAAGGTATATAGCGCACTAGGCAGGATGATGAAAAGTCATAATCTAATGGACGTCTGGGGTTTACTTCAAGGGCCAAATGTAGATGGTTTTACGTATTTCTCTTTCCCCCACAATAAGTATGTCCGAATCGATTATATTATGTCTTCTATAGAGGAAGGGGATATTCTAGAAATAACTAAATCCCCGAAAACAATATCCGATCACAATGCGCTAACCTTTATTTTTGATACTGCTAGCTTGGTTAAGCCAATGCCCCAATGGACTTTTGACAGGAGGTTATTGGTTAACCAGGAGTACATAATTTATATTAAATCATGGGCCCAATCATTTTTCGATTGTAACCAATATAGTGCACCCCGTTCGATAGTATGGGATTGTTTTAAGGCAGCATTGAGAGGAGAAACTATCTCATTTGTAGCTAATAAACGAAAAAAGGAAAAACATACCAACATACAATTGATGCAAGAACTCTCTAATCTTGAAACTCATCATGCTCTCGAAATAAATCAGGCTCAAAGAGGGCAAATAGATTCTTCCTTAGATCCTGGGAAAACCTTAAACAAAATAATGATTCTTAAAAATGAAATTAACAGCACGCTTATTCAAAAAGCTGCTGAAACTTATCAGGTTAATAAGACTAGACTGTATGAATCAGGAGAAAACGTGGGGAAGCAATTAGCACTACGCACCCGACAAAAACAATCATTGAGTAGCATTAAGAAGATCGAATTTGAGGGTAATGAGTATACAACTACTAAAGAGATCATTAAAGTATTCCAAAAATACTATCAAAAACTCTATAGCAGTGAAATCTCACATTCTAATAACGTAATAACAACATTTCTAAATAATTGGCTTCCAGATCAGACTTTACATAAAACTATTGATGATGAGACCAAAGCTAATTTAGATAAAGAAATTACGCTTACCGAAGTGGAGATTGCTTTAGCTGGTTTGGCTAATGGTAAAGCGGCGGGTCCGGATAAGATCCCTTTAGATCTATACAAAATTCTTGGCGATCAAATAACCCCTTTCTTGCTTGATTTGTTTCTTGGAGTGCAATACCATGCAAATCCTCCAGAATCATGGAAGCAGACAAATATAATCATTTTTCATAAAAAGGGCAAACCACCTCACCTTCCTTCTTCATATAGGCCCATATCGCTGATTAATTCCGACTCAAAACTATATGCTAAAATACTTGCAAATCGACTGAGCAGGGTCATCGAACACCTCGTGTCCCCATGGCAACATGGCTTTATCCCTGGCAAGAGTACTACAGACCATACTCGGAGAGCCATAACCCTGTTCGACATCATGGGCGCCACGGGGGGCGAGATGTCTATGATCCTCCTCGATGCTGAAAAGGCATTCGATCGAGTATCATGGCAGTTTCTTTGGAACATCTTGGAAAACAAAAATTTTGGAAACAACTTTATTAAATCCATTAAAGCCATTTACATCAACCCTACGGCCAAAATCTCTATAGCTGGTGATGAATCAGAGTCTATCAGTGTTCAAAGAGGCACAAGGCAGGGCTGCCCTTGTTCTCCGGTTTTATTCGCCTTGTATATTGATCCCCTCATCCAGAAGCTATTAACCTCGTCTGCAATTCAACCAGTCATTACTGGGTCTTTTTCTACTAAAGTCATGGCATATGCTGACGATGTCGCTGTTATTACCACCCATCCGTCTGAAGCAATCTCTGAAATTGAAATAATCACACAAGCGTTTGGGCTGTTTTCAGGGTACTCTTTAAATAGAGACAAAACGATGGTATTAGCCACTAATAATATCCATTATGAGAGCACACTTAGGGTTAAACAGGCTACATACTTAGGAGTATGCCTGTCGGTGGAGGTAAGCAAGATTACTGATTTAAATTATTCTCCCCTCACTAACAAAATCAAAAGTGATCTTAGAAGGATAGATAGCTTGCACCTCTCGATAATAGGCAGGGCTAATTATGTTAAAATGAATATATTTCCACGCGTTTTATATTTTTTTAGAGCAATCCCTTTACTACCCGGAGAACACTTTATTAAGACTATAAACTCCCTTATCTCAAAGTTTATGTGGAGCTATGGCAAAATAAGACAGGCGCTTCCCCTGTTGGCGCTCCCTCAAGAGAGAGGTGGCTTAGCTCTACCGAACTTAAAATTATATCTTTGGGCAACACTAATACAATATATGGACCCTCTTCTAACTGCCAAACCTGGAGTCTCAACCTCTATAGCTCCGTATATTCCATCTATATATGAACTTAGCTTAGGTGAGAAATATAAAGGGTTGTTTTTAAGACAAGTAGAACCATCATACTACAAAAAAATTAAACTAAAGACAGTCTTAGACGCACGTGTGATATGGAAAGCTATTTGTAAACAGTTGGACATACCTACATTTACGAAATATACACCATTATGGCAATGCACAATTACCTCCCCCATTTTTAATGATATTGAGTTTCAGAGGTGGGAGCTCTTAGGCATAAGAACAATAGGCGATTTTTTTGGTAACAGTATTCCTTCATCTTTTGAGTCCTTCCAAGCAAGATACAACATTCCCGCTTGCGATTTTTTAAAATTCTATCAAATCTCATCAAGCATTTGTAATACTAGACCAAAAATTCTATTAGATAATATACTATTACTAGACATTATAGGGAAAAAGTCCACAAGAATAGGGGTTCTATATCAGATGTTTATGGCAAATGCCCCTGATGACCTTGAACACACGGAACAATCCTGGGCCACGAAATTAGCCAACCCCAACGTAGATATAGATCAATCACTAGTTCTCTCAGCAAAGTATTTTATAGCTTCTAATCTAAAGGCCCAATATTACAGAACCATTTTTAACCTATACTTTACGCCAGCTAAATTGTTTGCTTGGGGACTCAGGACTGATGATAATTGCCCTAGGTGCAATCAGCCACTTGCAAATCTTCTGCATATGTTTTCTGAATGCCCGGCATTGGCAACAGTTAAGGCTATGATACTAAAATACTGGGCCCAAGTTTTCGGGCATCAAATTAGAGATTCTATAACTTTGCTCCTATTAGGTCATGATGAGTCCTTGGGTCACAACAGGGAAGAACAAGCGGTAATCTTTCTGGGATATGCTGTGCTTCGAA
This sequence comes from Lissotriton vulgaris, assembly GCF_964263255.1. NCBI lineage: Eukaryota > Metazoa > Chordata > Amphibia > Caudata > Salamandridae > Lissotriton > Lissotriton vulgaris. Next base: position 50,436 of record NW_028252096.1, read on the forward strand.
TAATTTTGGCAGCGAGATGGAAAGATGCAGAACCCCCCACATTTCATATGTGGCTTAGTCGGTTTATTGCAATCTACAAACAAGAAATCGCAATTTATGCCACAAGAGGTAGAAAAATGAGGATAATAGGGAAACAGCTGTGGGAGCCCATTACTAGATGGTATAATATTGAAAGTGGAAACCAAAGGTTGAACACTTAATTATGTATATTTTTTTTGTTTTTTGTTTCTATGTTTCTTCGCGTAGTATGTCCTTTTTTTCTTATCAACTATTTGATCTTTTGTGTGTTCGATTTAGTGTTCGATTTTGTATCATAGTTATGTTTCGCTATGATCAAAAAATATAAGATATGGGTTGTATGTATTTTTCAAATTACCTATTTTACGGATGCTCTATGTTCTTTAGTTACTATGCTAGGTATTCAATTCAGTATATAACGTTTTTCTATTTTGTATCCCATCCTTATTGTATATATTCGCATTATTTATTTTCTGAACACTTGTTTCGATTGTCTGAATTTACCATTGAAAATAAAAAAAAAAAAAAAAAAAGAGAGAGTCCTCTCGGACAAAACACATGTCGGCTGCCTGTTTCTCCTATTTTGGATTTGTTGATATGGAATAAAGGATATACAGAAGGAAATTTGAACTTATGGACTGCCTTGTTTCTATTATGGTGGTTAATGCCTATGATACAGTTTTGGACTAATTTTTGGTTGTGCCTCGGCATTTGTGCAAGACACAGAAGGAAAGATGTCAGTGGCACTGAAAAGTTGGACTCAAAAATCCATGTAGATTAATGTAACCCTGGCCTCTAAACCACAAAACTGTGCTAAAGTTTTAACTTATTGACTACTGCCCCATTTTTGCAGCTGCCAGGAGAAAACTAACACCCCGAACTATCAAGTTGTCTAAGATACTTTATTAGCATTACAGTGTCATGTGTGTGCACCTGAAACGTTAAGCTCAGACATACTACTACCGACTCCAGCAGCTGCATAAATAAAAAAATGACCACAGCTGTTTAGAAGGCAAGCACTATGGAAGCACAGACCTCCTGCCCAATCAAAATATGTACTCCTGGCTACCAACTTGTGGGCAGAGTTAAATTCCCTATCCGGGTAGTGCTTCCTAAAGGCCTTTTTATAAATTAATCACTAAGGGGCCGATTACGATGGCAGTCGGACTGCAACCGACAGCTTGTCCGTTGCGGTCTGACCGCCATCTACTGCTGCAGTCTGACTGACGCATTACAATGCGTACGGTTGAAAGCAGCACGTAGAAGCACCTGCTCGCGTCAGAAACACTTCATAATCCCTTAATGACAACGGCTCCACAGTCTGGAATATGATGTTGGTTTCCAAAAGCTATTCCATGTCAGGCTTTCCGACATGCTGTCGGAAAGTGACATTGAGGGCCCCTAGGAGGGCCCCCTTCCCTCCTGCCCCCTTGCTCTGGGGCCTGGGGTGCCCCACTAAACATCCCTGCTCAGTGTGGCAGGCACCATTAGGTGCCTGCCACCTGGTGCAAGGTTGTTTGAAAACATCCATTTTTTAATGGAAGCTTGTTCTGTGGGCCTTTTCTGCTCGCTGCACAGCCTCCATTGGAAAATGGATGTACGGTCGCATCCACATACTGTCGTCAGAACCTCCGGCCTACAGTTGGGCGGTTCCCAATCCGCAACAGTGCCAGGCAGACATCGTATTAAGCTCTATAATTTCTGGCCACAGCTGCACTGTCAACCCAGACCTAATTATGTCTGGTGACAACCGTCGCTGTCAAGCCAAACCTAAACATAAAGAATTGATACTGGTCTTATAATTGGCTCTAGAATATGGCTATAAAACCATTCTTTGCATATGATATGATTTAATCTTTTGAAATGTCTGCCACCTCAACTACCGGCACTAGTCTATCCAGGGGAAGTGTTAATAGCATTTGAATTTTTGAAACAATCGATACAAATTGGGGAAGTAAAGCCTCCAGCTTTGAGTTTGTGAATCACATTTGTGAGATTAACAAAGACTCCCAAACAAGATTTAGACACAAACAATTCTATCTTGGAAACAACAAATCTGTGAGCTTTTTCTTATCTGAGCGTGACCTACAGGGAAGTAGGGGCAATAAGTAGCCTTGATGGCTCCAAAGAGGAGTGGCTCACTGGTTAATAGAAATAAATGCTGGTTCACAGAGATGGCAATATCAGATTAATTTAATTGCAGATCCTATTGGAGCCTATTGTTAGGTAGTGTAAACAGTGGGACTGGGATTGTCAGAGTTTGGGTAAATATTAATTCAGTTCAGATTTTTGCTGCTGGAGTCTTGGGTAAATTATTTCTTCACATCGTGGTTGGCACAATGGAAGTTGTTTCACATTTCTTTGTTTTTGAAACGTCCTTTGGAGTTATAGACTAAGGACTTGATTCACAAAAGTAGACTTACACTTTTGTGGAAGTTTACAGATGTTTGCTATTCACACATGTATTTTACGGGTAGTATCTCTATAAGTGCGGAGCTTCCTCACAAAAAAAGATAGGACAGCTCTATATTTTTCTGTGCAGGTGCTCCACAGTCATAAAGTTACTACCTGTAATCAGAAACTTACACAAAAGTGTGAATATGTAAAGAAAGGCTTGAGCACTTATTATAGTCTTTTCATGTACCACTGAACCCCATATTTCTTATTTGGTGTTGACATAGTTGATGATAATGCTAATCCTTAAGACAATATTAAAGATCATCAGTATTATTTGCTTAAAAAGGTATTTTAATCATACATATTTCATTGAAAGGTCACTGTTTCTATGAATGCTGTAAGCACTTCATTTGGATGTTACCTGCTCATTTGAGGCCATTTAATTGAACGGAATGAATGGAACTGGTTTCTGCCAATGCACATCTCTCCGGGGGTAGCCTATTGTCTTGAATATGCACAATTTGCATTGGAGTATAAGCGCCACAAGTAGACTTTGAGTCAGGTCTGCCAAACCAAACACAAAGTTTTTGTACACCTGGGTCCAAATGTGGAAGTTAGCACATATGCTGGAGAAAATTCAGTAGGGAAACTTTCACTCTGTATTTCTCTGCAGCGGGTCGCTTGAACCTGAACCTTGGGAGGAGGCTCTAAGACCCAACCTTAATGAGGCAGTCAGAGATCCCTTCTGAAATGGCTGTACAGCGCTCACCTTTAGGCATGCTGACACCTAGCACCTCTCACGTGAGTTCCTAGTTGCTTTTGGTGGGGGAATCAAGCCTTTCCATTGAGGGTGCTGTCTATGCCTGTAACCCTTGTATGAGGATTTCCATTGGGGCTGTGGAACCTTCTTTCCAGAGGGCACTCCTGGGTGGTGCATAGACAGTATGCCCCTCGAGAAACTAATTGTCTGTATGCATACATCTGAAATATGGCAAGAACCCCATGCAAATAAGGGACCACCTGCTTTGCATTGCTGGGCCAATGTTGTGCCCCGGCTGACTGAGCTCCTAGGCCTCTTTAAATATACTGGAAAGAAAACCAATGTTAGTAAATTCAATTATCCAGTTAAGGCTATCAACAAAAGGGGTGCAGCTGTGTTTTTTAGAAAATTAACAGTGGAGGAATAACTCTCATATTGTGGTTTAAAACCCCTAGGAATGTGAACTTACATTGTGTTCCTTTGATAACACTTTTTCCTACTGGTGCATGATGCCCTACATAAAAGTAATGCTTCTGATATTTATTTGGGTTTAAATGCCAGTAGCAATATTTCTGATGCTGGGCCTGATCTGAGTGAATATGTTCCTAGTGAAACCCTGGTTCCCAATGATGCTGGCCGTTCCAAGGGAAATGCTGCTCCTCCTTCAAGATTTAAGGGCAGTGTATTGCGATAACTTATTTGACAAAGAGGCAAAAGATGTAGTCTCTGTATTTATATAGATAAATATTCCCTAGTCTTCAATGTGTTTACCGTATTCCTTCTCCTGCCCCCTCCCCCCTGTATGTGCATGCTCAAGCTCCACAAGCTGTGATGTACTCAACATTCCGTGGCAGTTGGTTGGACAGTTGTTAGCTTGCTTTCTGTGAATAAACATTGTTTACCACTCACTCACCTCATTACTTCAACTCCCTTTTGTATAATGTACTAGTCTTGAAAATATCTCAAAGAAGCTGAGAACGCAGCACTCTGCTGAAAAAAGAAACCAGGCCAAAGATGTCACCCACACAAGACTGACTGGATGCTTGCCTTATCCTTTCTCCGACACACATAGATGGGATTTCAAATTTTGCAAAGTGTCTTTTTCAAAGTTTTGCTACAAACATTCATTATCAGCAAAACCACCATTAAACATACTTTAGGGCAACTGAAGTGAACCAACACCACAATACCCATGATTCAATATGTTGTTAAATTATTGTTGAGCCCGGGCCATACACTCTTCAATTAAATAATGAGCTCATTATCCCCAAAAATATATATTGACCTGAGATGAATGAAAGATGCAGTGGGCATTGCTAGGATTCTAACCTTTGACCTCCAAGTTACGTATACTTATTTGCAGCAAGATTTCAAACTACGGAGCTACCTTAGCATAAATAGATAATTTCACCATATCTCCAAATCATATTAAAGTAGCTAGCATAACAGTATATCTCCCAGGGATAAATGTTTGTATACTGATAGGAGAATACACATGTAGGGATGAACTTGTGAAGGCAGTAACAATCCTGAAAAGGGGCTTCCCATCAAATGGTTAAGTAGTAAAAATAGTATTTAATTGTAGTTAAGTGGGAACAACAGTAGGCTTGGCTTCAGATGCAAACACAAAAAATCGATTTAAAGCACACACACATTTAAGGGGCCGATTCCGATCCCGTAAAAAGCGCTCCGAATAGCCGTTCGGAGTGTGTTTCCCGTACGAATCGTACCCTGCAACGTCCCCCGTACGTACAATGAAGTACAATTAGTACCAGGAGCTGGACTCCGTGCGAATCGTAAAGAGACCGTACGACTCTAATCTCCGTACCAGTCTCACTCGGAACCCGCAGTACGCGACATCTGTACGGTTCGCGGCTGGTTTATACGACCCAGCAAGTACGACACATGTCGGGTACGCACCGTACGACCGTTTTTCTACAGGAGCAGAAAACAGCCGTAAAAGCAGAGTACGCAACGAAACAGGTACGGAACGGCCCCCCTGGGTAGGGCACGTACCCCCATGATCGGAGGGTTATGGCGCATACCCCTGCGATCATGGGGGGTACGCACCGTACACCCAGCGTAAATGGGGTACGCACCGTACCCCATATACGCTGGGTGTACGGCGCGTAGCCCATGTATGCTGGGTGTACGGTGCGTACCCCCCATGATCGCAGGGGTACGTGCCGTAACCCTGCGATCATGGCGGTACGCGCCGTACGGTGTGTATGTGATTGTGCGCTTTTCCGTACGAATCGCCTTTACCTGACGTAGACCGTATAACTCGCGTCCTGATACCCCGGTCTGGATCATACTCGTCGGGTCGTAGGGCGTGTGTACGAGTCGTACGGAGACGGCTCCGGATGCGATTCGTACGGACGGTAATTTTACCGGATCGGAATCGGCCCCTAAGTGTACTTTTAAAACAATTATTTTTTCATTGTTTATTTAGAGGCACTGACAATAAGAAAGTGACTGGAAGGTCCACAGCAACACATCTGGCCCTCACTGGAAGTGAAACCGACCACCACCCTGCCTGCCCACCGAAATGCCTGGTGCCTCGTAGGCTAGTCCGGCCTTGATTCTAATTTAGACCACCACTGCAAGTCTCAACCAGCTACATATTGTGGCTGCTTCTTAATATCTCACAATGACATTCAGAAATGGGATGACAATTCGAAAGTCCAACACAGTCGGTCTCCCCTTGACTTTTCTTTCTAACCGTACCACCTCATGACCCTACTCTTTGAACAAAATAGCAGGTTGGTGCATTGGGCCACCTACGTAGACTATATTCACACGACATACCATAAAGGGACCTGCAGAGCTGCTCAAAACTGGAAGCTTGCTGAAAACAATAATATGTTCCTTCCTTTCTCACACCTCTTCATCCACACACTGCTAAACCTATTGCACCTCAGTGGTGACCAGGCCTGACATGGAAAGACTTCCTGCATTGAATCAACAAAGACAACACTCTTCCAACCACACAGCCAGGGATGTCTTAAGGATTTTGGGGGCCTAGGGCTAAACATATTTTGGGGGACCCTGTTTGGAATAGCTTTAAATGTATGATCCAATTTCAGCTCTTTCATGCCCTCTTTGGCTATGTCACTAGCAGTGCATATTCTGTATTTAAAAAAAAATATCTATTTTTAAGTTTTTGGTGTTACAGCACAGCAAGAAACAAATTTCCATACATCATGATACCTTCATAAGCGTGTTTCTAGAGTGTACAGACAGCGCAACTCAATCAATTTAAAGGAAACAACAACAAGAACAAAAAAAAAGAAAAACAAAATGGGGAAAAGAAAAAAAGGGGAAAAGCAAGCAACCCATCAGGGCTAACAACCTAATGTGAATTTTTTACATTTTCCTTCCAGCTCTGGATGGGTTCCCATATTTGCCTCCCAAGTAATCTGCCCCTTTTGCCCTTTCTTGCATAGATACCCTATTCTAGGTTAAACACAGCAAGGAGCCTAGCTAACCATTGGTGTAATGTTGGAGGTGCTATGTCCAACCATGCCCTCGCTATACACATCCGTAGAACAGACATAGCCATAAATAGAAAATAGGCATCAGGCCCTTGCTCAGACTCTCCGCTAACCCCGAGGATAATCCATACCGGTATGAGGGTGATCTTAATTCCCAGGGACCTAAAAAGAAATGTTTCGATGGCTCTATGGAGCGTGTACAGCTGGAGGCAGATAACGAAGATATGCATTATATCTGCCTCCGAGGAGTTGCAGCGCGGGCAAGTAGTGCCTGTGGTTCCCTCCCCCCACTTAGCTATCCTTGCAGGTGTATAATATAGGGAGTATATTGTCTTATAGTGCTGGGCCTGTAGCCCAGCAGAACACAGCAAGGTCTGTCCCAGTTCTAGTGATTCCTGAAAACAGTCCTGCTCTATCCCCAGCTTCTCTGCCCATTTAGTGCCGTATTTCTCCAAATCGTCCGTCTTTGTCGCAGAGAGCTCTGAATAGAGTCTGCGGATAGAGCAGTCCGCCCCACTCTCGATAGCCTCAAGAATGTTATTCTTATTAAACCCTGCCGATCCTCCCTGTCTTTTCCAGAAGAAGCTCCGGACTTGTAAATATTTAAAGAAGCTCCTTCTATCAATCCCATATAACGCCTGCAGCTCAGTAAACTGGGGGATCCCATCGGGTCCCATCACATCTCCAAATTTCAAAATTCCCCGTCTTACCCATTCAGCCATAACTACATCCGCAAATATTTTTCCTGGGAGGGACACATTCCTAAGCATGCGAGAATATTGATTAAACCTTCCAAGTCCATATTTTTGGGAGAAGGCTGCCCATATCCTATAGGCTGCCTGCAGCGTTTTGAATCTGTTCTCTTATAGTAGCTAGACTCAGCACAGTTAAGAAGGCAATTCCCTGTGTTCGCCCACAATCGCTGCATATACATCAATGGATCCAGTTTTAACTCTTAAGTCCCGTGCCGCTCCCCCACACAGCCCCTGCATGTACTGGAATGCCGCCGCCCAATAATACATTTTAAAATCCGGAACCGCCCAGCCTCCTCTAGCCCTAGGAAGAGTCATTTACCGCAATGCCCTCCTTGTCTTGCCATGTGCCCATATAAACCTGTTCATTATTTGTTCCAGTGCCAAAAACCATTTGGCCTCAAAGAAGAGTGGAATTGTCCTAAATAAATTAAGAAACTTAGGCAAAATAATCATTTTTATCACGTTTGTGCACCACACTAGTGATAGGTGTAGGTTATGCATCCTGTCGAGATCTTGTTTGGCTTTAATAATCATAGGCCCAATATTCCTATCCACTGTCTTGTCAAGGTCTGCTGAGATACTAATCCTGAGGTTGAGAGCTGAACTAACCACCTGCTCATAATTGCACAGTGCCATGCTGCTCCTAAATATCTGAGTTTTAGCCCTATTGAGGGCATATCCTGAAACCTGCACAAAGGCCTGAGCTTCTGTCTCAACCTCTTCAACCGTCCTGAATGGCATTGAGATTACGATTGCCACGTCATCAGCATATCCAAATATTTTGAAATCTCGCCCTTGAGTTTTTAGTGGCACAATCCTGTTGTTTAGTTCCACCCTGCGCAACAATGGATCAATATAGAGGGCGAAGAGAAGTGGCGAACACGGGCACCCTTGACGAGTCCCTCACTTAATCAGTAAAGGCGCAGTGTACCCCTTATTAATTCTAAGCCGGGCTGTGGGGCCTCTGTATAAAGCCTGTATGGCCTTTATAAATCCCTCCCCTATACCGTTCCACCTCATGGTCATCCAGAGGTAATCCCAGGAGACCCTATCAAATGCCTTCTCTGCGTCTAGCAGCAGGATGGCCATAGGGTCTCCTGAGAACTCCGCTGCATCAAAAAGACTCATAACTTGCCGTATGTGCTGCACCGAGCCCTTTCCTGGTATAAAACCATGCTGGGTGGGGTTGACCAATCCCTCTTTTACTCTACATAGTCTTAAAGATAGTACCTTGAAGACATTTTTTGCATCTGTATTCATGAGAGTTATGGGTCTATAAGACCCTGGCTCTAATGACGGTTTGCCATTCTTCAGGATTATTACTATGTCTGCCCCTGCCTAGGAATTCGGTATAGATTCTCCCACTTGTGCCTGCAACATAGTGTCCCCTATATCCTTACTTAAAACCGTTTGGAAAACCTTGTAGAATTCTAAGGGTATCTGATCAGGACCTGCCGCTTTACCTGATGAAAGACTATTTAACGCCGCTAGTATCTCTTCAATAGTTATAGGGAGTTCCAGTACTGCTTTGTCATCCTCAAGGAGACTGTTGTAAATGGTAAAGAGGAAGTCACACAGGGTGTCAAGACAGTAAGGAGTTTATTCAAGTAGAGCGCAGAAAGACCCGACCAACAGGACCGGGATCAAACGGGCAATAAAAGCCGTTAGCATGGAACACTGGCCACGTCAAGGAAACAGGGAGCTCGAGCGCAGCACGAGATGCATGCTGAGGACAGGGGAGAGTATAACACATCTCCTTTCCTTAAACAGTGGAAAGAGAAAGCACCTTACAGTAAATTAAGCAAAACACAGCAGAATACAAAAATGAAGATATTGCTTATAACACATAGTTTTCAGTTAAAGAGCAAAAGAAACAAATAGATCAAGACCATGTAAATAGCATTGTAAATAGCACTGCTCAGAATATAAGCTTTCCAAGTAACATAAAGCTATGTAACCCCACTCCTTTCCTTGGATGAGCAACATTTACACAAAATCTTTTAAGTAAGCAGGAGCAACTCTTTTGCGGGTTGGTCTGCAAGCCTCTTCAGCAATAACCTCTTTGGTGACAGGCACATGAGTGGTTGGCTTGGTCTTTTTCTGGTAAAGCGCTACTCTGCGCAGATTCCAGGTTTGCCCATTCTGCAGCCTAACGTAATTACCAGCCACGGACTTCACCTGGTAAGGCCCTCTAAACTTGTTAAACATACTCTGATTCCCGCCAGGTTTTACCTTTACCAAATCCCCTTCAGCAATGTTACTGGGGGCACAATTCCTTGACTTACAGTGACTACCGTTCTCTACTTTCCCATGTAGCCAAGTGGGAATCAACTTCGTACCCGCAGGCCTCCCTCTCATGAGTTCAAAAGGTGTGACAGACATGTTACTATGAACAGTTGTACGGTATGCCCATAACATTTCTTTGATCTCCCTCTGCACAGACCGACCAGCGGCCAAAGCAAGTTGCATAGTGCCTTTTACAAGTCTGTTCACCCTCTCGCACAATCCGTTCCCTTGAGGGTTGTAGAGTGACGTGCGCAGATGCTTTAAACCCAAAAACACAAAATATTTCTCCATGATTGCCGAGGTAAGTTGTGTGCCATTATCTGTTAAAACTACCGAAGGGATCCCTTCACGCCTAAATATCTCATCTAGAACCTTAACTGTGGATTCAGCAGTGATGCTCTTCATAAAGGCCACCTCCACCCACCTTGAAGCCGAGTCCACTAATACCAGAGCAAACCTTTCTGAATCCAGCAGGTCATGAAAAGGTCCTATGAAGTCAACACAGACTTTCTGCCACGCACCATCGTCCGAGACGATCTGTCCCGTAGTACCCTTGCTGGCACGAACCTGTAGCCTCTTTTCCGACTCTTTACATGACTGACATTGCTCCACCCAACTCTTCACCTGTGCATCAACTCCCGGCCACCAGAAGTCAGCCTTAACACGTTTGCCAGTAAGGGTCTGTCCTAGGTGGCCCTCATGCGCTAACGCAATGATACGGGGTCTAAGGGAAGCGGGTGGTATGTATTTCTCACCCCGCACAAGGATGAACTCAGTCAGCAAAGAAATTTCATCCTGTAACTGCACGTAAGGTCTGAGTGCGGGTGAGACCGTACTTTGCCTAGATACACCCTCCTTGCACATCTTGATCAAACTCTCCATCACAAGATCCTTTTTCATTTCCTGCATCCATTCCGCCTTGGATATGGAAGAAGGTAAGTCACTCTCTAGATCATCTAAAAACGCGACCACACTCTCAGTCACCAACTCTCTAGGTAGTACTTTAGTGTCAGGCAACCTCGACAAGCAATCAGCAACACTGTTGCACCAACCAGGTAGATATTCCACATTGCACGTAAACTCTTGGACGCTGACGGCTAACCTCGCTAACCGCCCTGAGCAATTCTTAATACCCCCAGGGGCCAAAACTTTCAAGAGTGGCTTGTGGTCCGTTCTGAGTGTGAATGTGATCCCCCACAGGTACACCCGGAAGTACCGAGTGGCCCATGCAGCCGCCAATGCTTCACGCTCTATGACCGAGTAGTTCCTTTCAGTCTCGGTCAAGGAACGCGAAGCAAACGCAACAGTGTTCTGCCTACCATCACCTTTTTGTGTAAGAACAGCCCCAATCCCAACCGAGCTGGCGTCTACAGTGAGAATGGTGTGAAATGACTGTACAAAACTTGAGAGAATGTTAGCATCCACAATATTTTGTTTGATCATTAAAAAAGCGTTCCTTTGGTCAGCTTCCCATGTAAAACCTTTTCCTTTTCTCATGATGGCACGCAAGGGTTCTACCTTTTCTGCAAAATTTTTAACAAACTTAGCATAGTACTCTACCATGCCCATGAAGGATCTTAGCTTGTCTTTGTCATCAGGTTCAGCCACATTGCATATTGCGCTTACTAGATCCTTCTTTGGCTGAATCCCCAGGCTAGACACATGATACCCCAAATAGTCTACCTCCCCAACAGCAAAAACACATTTCTCCTTGCGCAAAGTCATACCAGCCCTTGAAAGAGCAGTGAGAACTTTGTCAAGAATTGCATTATGGTCATCAACATCTAAACCATAAATCAGGATATCGTCCTGAAAGAATACCACTCTTTTAATGTTTTTCAGGACGTCAGTGATGATTCTTTGAAATGCGCTTGCCGCAGAGCAAAGGCCGAAGGGAAGTCTTTTGAATTGGTATGTTCCTTCCGGGGTGATAAATGATGTGAACTGCTTTGAGTCCGGGTGAAGTTTCACCTGGTGGTATGCACTGCGAAGATCCAACTTCGAAAAAACCTTGCCTCCACCCAAACTTAGAACAATTTCATTTATATTGGGGAGTGGAAAATTGTCCATTATCACAGCCCTGTTAAGACTTCGCATGTCTACACAAAAACGCAAAGAATTGTCCGGTTTCTGTGTGATAACTACAGGACTTAACCATTGTGTGGCCTCCACAGGTTCTATTATGTTATCATCCAATAACTGCTTGATAATTTTCCTGACTTCATCTCTGGCGGACAAAGGTATTTTCCTCGCAGTGTGTTTTACAGGTGCAACACCCCTCTTTATTTTGATAATATGCTGATAGCCAACAGCTTCCCCCAATTTCTCACTGAAGATGTTCTCATGCCTTTTAAGAATAGCTTCAAAGTCTCCATGAACGCTATTACACTCGTTGTCACTATCTATACACATCACGGGTGGGTCTGCTCTCGGGTTCACCCTTATGTTTAACTCGTACTGATGTAACCATCCCAATATAGCTGGGCCGTGTGGTGATACATAAACCTTCCCATGAGTAATTCTTCCTTTAAACTTGATAGTGGCCTCAAAGAACCCAAGGACACCAATGCTCACCCCTTGATAACCTCTCAAGGTGATGTCGGATTCGACAAGAGTCGACTCTCTGCAAGAGGAGTTGAACAAGCTCTTTGGAATAATTGTGTACAATGACCCAGTATCCACCATCAAATTTATTACACACCCATTTAATTCAAAGTCTGCTTTTGGGCGAGACAAAATAACACCTTCCATCAATTCCTGACTCCCTGCAGAAATCATTATTACCTCCGCCTCATCATCAGTGGTTTCACTCTCCACTATGGCAACCTTTTTTGAACTATTTGTTCTACACATACGTGCATAATGTCCTTTCTTCCCACACTTCAAACAATCTCTGGACAAAGCTGTACAATTCTTTGAGTCAGCCAAGTGAAAAGGGCTACCACACCTGTTGCATGAGCGTGTGACCTGTCTGAATTTGTTTGGCTGCCCACCCCTATTAAACGAGGTTATAGCCTTCCCCCCTCTATTTGTCTGTCTCCCTTGTAATAGGTTAACGCTCTCTGAACTATCTGTTAGCAGGACTGCAACATCTTGCCCGCTGGCGTGCCCATGTTGTATTCTTTTAAGTTCCTTCATACATCTGTCGCTCTCTTCAGCAACCTTAGCAATAGTAATTGCCTCTGTGAGAGTGGGGTTCTTAGCTGCCCATAACTTTTTTTGTGTTTTTTTGCTAAGACACTGCACAATCAACTGGTCACGGATCATCTCATCCTGAATATTGCCAAACTGGCACTTCACAGAAAGCTCCCTCAACCTGGACACGAATTCATCAATAGTCTCATTCTCTCTCTGGGGAGCAGTATAAAACTTATGTCTGCGCATTACAACATTTTCTTGTTTTGCAAATCTAGTGTACAATCTAAATAAAGCATCCTTATACACATCATCAATATCTAAGGGGGGATTCGGTAAATATTTGAAAATTCTTTGCCCCTCCTTCCCTAAGGCACCTAGTAACAAGGCCTTTTTCCTGATGGCAGAAAACTTTGTGCCATCTAGGGCTATGATGTAATTTTCAAATGCTTCACAACAATCATCCCATTCCATGGATGGCTCACCTGGGGCACTTAAGAAAGGGACGGGGGCTTGGATGGTATTGCTCACATTCATGGCTAAACTCAGGTTATAGCAAGATAAACAATTTACACACTAAACGGTATAAGTTACCCCGATAAAAGTGTGTGTGCCACTGCAGTCTTGACCGGTAATGTGTATGACACACTGTATTTTAAAGTGAGTGTGTCACTGTTGCCTGTATTTGTCACTGTTGTCTGGTTTTCATGTGATCCTTCATATAAGTGTGTGTGTCACTGCTGTTTCAACCCGCAAATGTATGACACACTGTATTTTAAAGTGAGTGTGTCACTGTTGCCTGTATTTTGCAAATGTCATTTAAAAATAGTTATCTGTGCTGGTTCAAAATGCACTTCACCTCGAGTGCGCTACCTTTTCTAGTTAGCCAAAGTACGTCACTTCTTTGTGCTGGTTCAAAATGCACTTCACCTCGAGTGCGCTACTTTTTCTAGTTAGCCAAAGTACGTCACTTCTTTGTGCTGGTTCAAAATGCACTTCACCTCGAGTGCGCTACCTTTTTAATTGTCTAAATTATCCTCTACTTCCTTGAGCGTGTTGCCCTTTTAAACGGTCTTTCTCAGTGGTGGGGCTCACCAATGCTGCCTTTCGCTATAGCAAGTGATTTCCCTTTTTAACCACGACGACACTGGGGCGCTGCTGCTCGCGTTGACGGGCTAAGAGCTTACAGTTACTGGTGCTCCGTCACGCTTCACTCAAGGCTGGATTCTTCCCCGGTGAGTTACTTTCCACATACCTTTGGATTAGGCTTACGGTATTTTCAACCCTCAGAGCGATTCCTCTCACTGGATCGCAGGGATTCTTCTTCGGTCGGGTCTTCCGCTATTTTCCTTCCTTTACACGGATGTCCGTCGTCGATTGCCTTCTCCCTTCTTCGTTCTCCGTCACAAGTCGCCAAAATGTTGTAAATGGTAAAGAGGAAGTCACACAGGGTGTCAAGACAGTAAGGAGTTTATTCAAGTAGAGCGCAGAAAGACCCGACCAACAGGACCGGGATCAAACGGGCAATAAAAGCCGTTAGCATGGAACACTGGCCACGTCAAGGAAACAGGCAGCTCGAGCGCAGCACGAGATGCATGCTGAGGACAGGGGAGAATATAACAGAGACCAGTGGTTAATATATCCCTAAGATACACCCGGATTGCTGTTGCATCCCTTGGCTGATCCTCGTTATATAACTCAGCATAGAATAGCCTAAAGACTTCCCGGAGCCCACTGGGATCTGTTATAGTACCACCTCTACCATCCAAAATATCTCTTATTTGCCCTTCTGCAGCCTTCTGCCTTGTACGTATTGCCAGGGTGAGCCCCACCCTCTCGCTTAAGTTGTGGCATTGTTCTTTCCTAATTAAAAAGTTAGCTGCTGCCTTCCTAGCAATGTTCTCGACTGCCTCTGCTACAGCGGCTATAATTTTAAGGAGAGTTTGCTGTAAGGGTGTCCTCTCCTGGATTGCTATAGACAGAGGTATGCAGACAAAATATCGAATTTTAAATATCGACATACAATAATGTTGATGTTTAAATATCGAAGGGACATAATATAGAAGGTAAGTTATATCGATAGATTTAATATCAATATTAGTAATATCGGTGTTTTAAATATCGATGTTAGTAATATCGATGTTAACAATTTCGATGTTACTAATATCGATTTTTATACTATTTTTATGTATATTATTATGTATTTATTATGTTTTTAATTTATATTTATGTAATTTAATTACATTTTGTATTTTAGTACTGTAGTAGGTTGTGGGTTTATAGGGGAATAGGGTGGGAAGTAATTTAATTATACTAAATTAATTACTAATTATTAGGAAGTATAAATTAATTTTAATTAATTGGTAATTACTTTTAATTAATTGGTAATTAATTTGTATTAATTGATTAATTGATAATTATGTTCTATAACGGGTTGTGGGTTTATAGGGGAATAGGGTGGAAAGTAATTTAATTATACTAAATTAATTATTAATTATTAGGAATTATACATTTATTTTAATTATTGGTAATTATTTTTTATTAATTGGTAATTAATTTTTATTAATTGATGAATTGATAATTATGTTCTGTAGCGGGTTGTGGGCTTATAGGAGAATATGGTGGGAACTAATTTAAATGTAATTAAGTAATATTTTTTTTAATTAATTGTTTTATTACTTATAATATTGTTAATTATTTTATTAATTGTTAATTCATTAATATTAATTGTTATTTATTATTAACTGTTTAATTAATTATTTATTGCTAATCATGTTTTTAATAATTATGTATTTGTAAATCGTTTATATTTATTTAATAGTTAAGTTTTTTATTATTTTAAAATATTAATTTATTTATAAGTATGTTATTTTTACCCCTACGCTATCCAACACTTTCCTTACTGTTGCACTCTTTGGAGTGGGAATATTTATTTTTACCCCTACGCTATCCAACACTTTCCCTACTGTTGCACTCTCTAGATTTGGAATAGTAATTTTAACCCTACGCCATCCAACACTTTCCCTACTGTTGCACTCTCTGGAGTTGGAATAGTAACTTTACCTGTACGCTATCCAACACTTTCCCTACTGTTGCACTCTCTGGAGTGGGAATAGTTATTTTTACCCCTGCGCTATCCAACACTTTCCCTACTGTTGCACTCTCTGGAGTTGGAATAGAAATTTTAACCCTACGCCATCCAACACTTTCCCTACTGTTGCACTCTCTCGAGTTGGAATAGTAATTTTACCCGCACGCTATCCAACACTTTCCCTACTGTTGCACTCTCCGGAGTTGGAATAGTAATTTTTACCCCTACGCTATCCAACCCTTTCCCTACCGTTGCACTCTCTGGAGTGGGAATAGTCATTTTTACCCGTACGCTATCCAACACTTTCCCTACTGTTGCACTCTCTGGAGTGGGAATAGCAATTTTTGCCCCTACGCTATCCAACACTTTCCCTACTGTTGCACTCTCTGGAGTGGGAATAGTAATTTTTACCCCTATGCTATCCAACACTTTTTATTTTATGTGTATAAATTTATTTGTAATTTATTATATTTTTATTTAATCATAAGTTATTAAAATAATGTTTTAGAGTTATTATTAATGAAGTCTATACTATGTATTATATCTATATTATTATTTGTTTTTTATTAAATTATTTATTAATTTTAAATATTATAATATATTTTTAACTATGTTTATTACATTTATAAGTATTATTTTGTTATATTAAATTTTTTAATTAAAAAAACGATATTTTTGTAAAAACGATATTTTGGACAACAATATTTTTTGTTGTTGATATTTTTGTACTTAACTTGTTAGAGATTGGATGTCGATATTTTTGTAATCGTTATTTTTGTTGCAATATTTTTGTAGGTAAATATTTTTGTAATCGATATTTTGTCATAGATTCATATTCAGATCCTCCTCTGCTACCGCCACCGCCTTTAAAAGTTATTTCACTTTTATACCTTCCTGTTTTTGTTTGTGTAGACTATAACTCAAAGTCTTCCCCGTTATGCCCACCTTAAACGAGTACCATGCCATCCCAGAGGAGATACTCCCCCTGTTGATATCCCAAAAGGTAACAATCCAATTGTTCATATGTTTTATGTAGTTCTCCTCTTTAGTAGTGCCCTTTCAAACGACCAGGTACTCTCCCTTTTTACTACCCTATCAAGCTTAAGGGTGATTACTAATGGGTTGTGGTCGGATATAATCCAGGGGAATTTCTCTATCTGGGTTCGTACCATTAAAGAATTAGTGACTAAGAAATAGTCCAGCCTCACGCAGACCTTGTGTGGTGCTGAATAATATGTGCTACCAGTGCCTATAGGGTTCAGGCGTGCCCAGAAATCGGCTAGCGAGGTGTGCCGGGCCAGATTACTATTGCACATGTCTTATTTTTACGACACACACAGTCCTGCCCCCCCCCCTCGATCCCTAGGCCAGCCAGACCGTTAATATTAAAGTCTCCACAACAGATTATGGGTTCCGGCCATAAGGCTAGTTCTGCGTCCAAGAACTCAAAGATGTCAGGGTCATCATCCGTCGACCCATAAACTGATACTACGGTAATTGTTTCACCATGTATTGTATTATACACTCAAGAAGGACCTATCTACCCCACTGGTTTTCAAGTTTCCTTTTAACTGTAATGTCACCTCTTTTAGCTAATACAGCAAACCCCTAGTCTTGGCACCTGCTTGGTATGTGCCAGCAGTGAAAAACGTAACTGCTCCAGCAGATAACCCCTCACCCCCTCTATGTGTGTCTCCTGAAGGCATACCAGATCTATTCGCATTGACCTCAGCATAGTGGCGACTTGCTGACTTGCTGCCTTTTGATGTGATCATTGAGCCCACCGACATTTATTGATGCAATCCGAACACTCATTAAAATACATCAAATGGAAGTCCCGCCTTTTCCACCAGTAGTTTAGAAAGTTTCGAATATTGTGCTGAGGTGTGCTGTATGTGCTCCTCTTTGTGCCCCTCCATCCCCCAATCCCCTCGACCCTGCCCCCCCTCCCAAACCCGCCTTGAGTCCTCCCCCCACCAACCTTACGGGCAAATAGGTCAAGCATGACCTATGTGTGGCCACTAAGCTCGCAGCCATCGCAGCCTCCTCCCTACTGGTGCCCTCGTGAATCCAAACGGTGTACCCCTTGCTTAATACATTGTTGAATCATGCCTATAATTACATTTGCCATTTAGCGATGATTGGGACAGGAAGAGGATAAGTGGATTGTCTACTCATCAACTCTCATACCTCATTCCCTCTTCTGCTCTTTCAGTTCTTTCAGTTCCTCCATATACTGTTGTGCTTTCACCACAGAATTTTTTTTTTACCCTGTGCCTTTGCAATCACTTTAAGCCTTGCAGGGTACAACAAGTATGCTTCAGACCCAAGACCCTAGAACAGAGCTTTCAACTGCCTTAGCCTCCACCTTCTTTCCACAGTAACGTGGCAGAAGTCAGGGCGGGCAAAAAACGTGATGTGATTAAATGTTCGCTTCGACTCAGGCTTCGCCTTGTCCATAACCTCTTGCCTCAAAAGATAGTTACCCACATACACCAAAATTGCCCTTAGCCTATCTGACTGGGATGCCCTGTGCCCTTTCCTTAGGCTTAGATGTAATTGGTGCGCTCTCTGTACCTCGGTCTCCCAGTTCCAAAAGGCCATCTCAGGAAATGCACCCTTAAGTAAATTAATCACAAACATTCTGACGTTCTGCACTTCCACCCCTTCGGCCACACCCAGCAGTTTTATATTGTTCCATCTCTGATGATTCTCAAAGTCCTCCTGCTTCCACTGGACATCCTCAGCCTTCTTCTCTAGGGCTTGTTTAAAGGATTGCCACCTACTAATATCGTCCTCGAGTCTGCCTGTTCTTTCTTCCACGTGGGCCACTCTGTCTGCCATACCCTAATACAGTTTGTTCATTTTCCTAAGTGAACTTTGGATCTTCTTAGTTGCTTGTTTGGCCCTGCGGCTCTCTATCCTAGCTTCTCCCTGCATCTCCTTTAGGGAAGTGAACAGTAGATCCAATGAGGCAGCCTATGGATGAGTCTGAAGGGGGACGCAGTTTGTCCTACTTGCGTAGTCTCGCTGCCACCGCCTTGATACATCTGAGAAGTGGCTGAATAGTCCCAAACCAACTTCCTGGCAGTACTGGCCGGCTTCTACAGCACTTAAACCTTTGTTTTAGACCTCCTTTTTTGCTGGGTATTTTTCTGGGCAGATGAAGTGCTTACCGAGTCTGAGTCTTCAAGCAAGCGCTCTTCGCTTGACAGCAGTGATTCCGAGCCTTCATTAAGCGAGAAAAAAACAGTCCCCTTCTGGCGAGCCTGCTCCCCCTCTATCTCGTGTTTGGGTCGACACACGTTGAATCCATTTCCCAAGTACGCACATTTCCCTTGGATGCGGCCACCTTTGCTCGCCCCGGGGGTCGCTCCTGTTCCTCCAGGGTGGTGTGCACCTCAGATGCTACGGGGTCTCCAATGAATCCAGGATGTTCTCGGTGCTCTCTGTGACTCTTGCCCAGATGCTCCACACCGGCGCACTCTGTACTCCGATCCGCGCTCCTTGCTGCTTTCTCACGGTAGAGGTTGCAACAGTGTATCACGGCATTGCTTGGTTACTGGTTCTTCAGCGTCCTCGAGGCAGACTTCAACGTCACTCTTCTCCGCGTTCACTGGGATCTCCGACGGCAGCGGCTCCAGCGATTTGACAGAGAAAGCCTCACCCACGGTGGGTTGGCGAAGAGAGGAGTCTACGGCCTTAGTTCCTTCTTCGATGTCGCTCTGTGCACGAGCTTTCTGAGCACGATAGGCAGTTCCTTTACTTTGAATGCTTTTAACAGCCGCATTCGCAATGGTGCCACTGTTTATTTGTTTTGCTAGATCGCCTTCTTCGTGAGCATCGAGGGGTGCTTCCTTGCCATACCCGTGGATCGAAGCGCTGTGCTAGTTGAGATCGGGACTGGGGTATCTTTACTGCCATCCTTAGCACCTTCCTTAGGGTCTCCAGGGTCTTTCAGGACCCTCGCCGATTTTGGCCTCCGTGGAGCCATCATCATATACTCTGATCTGGATCTTGACAGCAGTGCCGCTATTCTGCGCACAGCCCTGTTGAATAAATGCAAAAAGTGAACCTGCCGGGAACAGTAAACACTGTGCTGTACCGCAGTTCTGCTGCCTCACTACCACACTGGAATCCTGGCACATAGGGGTCCAGAGCATCCTTCTTAGCACACCATGCTACACCAGGAAGGGAGAAGTAAGGTCTGCAACTGTGTGCTATGGTCAGTCAGCAGCCATCTTGCCCCTCTCTGCAGTGCATATTCTGAATGGGCTTCCATCTAATATTCAGGGATAGTGATGTGGGGTTTCAATATGGTAACAGCAGTAGCTCTCTAATATTATGGCAAATACTATCTGTGACCCTTCCCATTTTTCAAGTTTAAGTTCAAGTTCAAGTTCGGGCATTTGTATAGCGCACTACTCACCCAGAGGGTCTCAAGGCGCTTGGGGAGGGGGTTCATTATTTGTCGAATAGCCAAGTTTTAAGTTCTTTTCTGAAGGAGATGTGGTTCTGAGTAAGGCGGAGGTGAGTGGGGAGTGAGTTCCAGGTCTTGGCAGCAAGGAAGGAGAAGGATCTGCCACCCATGGTGGATTTTCGGATGCGCGGGACTGCGGCGAGGGCTTGATTGGACGATCTTAGTTGGCGGGTGGGTTTGTAAAAGGACAGTCGATTGTTGAGGCATTCAGGTCCTAGATTGTAGAGGGCCTTGTGTGCGTGGGTGAGAAGACGGAAAGTAATTATTTTGTTGACGGGAAGCCAGTGGAGGTCTTTTTGGTGTCCGGTGATGTGATCTTGGTTGTCTAATATAAGTCTCGCGGATGCGTTTTGGATGCGTTTGAGTTTTTTCTGTAATTTTGCTGTGATTCCGGCGTATAGTGTGTTACCATAATCCAGTCGACTCGTGACCAGTGCGTGGGTGACAGTCTTTCTTGTCTCGAGGGGGATCCAGCGGAAGATCTTTTTGAGAATGCGAAGTACGTTGAAGCAGGTGGATGAAACTGCGTTGACTTGTCTGGACATCGAGAGAGAGGAGTCTAGGATGAAGCCAAGGTTGCGTGCATGGTCTGTGGGTGTGGGTGCTGTGCCCAGAGCGGAAGGCCACCAAGAGTCGTCCCAGGCAGAGGGGGGAGATCCTAGGATGAGCACCTCCGTTTTGTCTGAATTGAGTTTTAGGCGGCTATGTTTCATCCATTCGGCTACTTCTTTCATGCCTTCGTGGAGATTGGTTTTGGCGGTGTTGGGGTCTTTGGTGAGGGAAAGGATTAACTGGGTGTCGTCGGCGTAAGAGATGATGTTGAGGTTGTGTTGACGAGCGATGGAAGCGAGTGGACTCATGTAAACGTTGAAGAGGGTGGGACTGAGTGAAGATCCTTGAGGTACGCTACAGATGACTTCAGTGGCCTCTGAGTTGAATGGGGGAAGACGGACTCTTTGAGTTCTCCCGGCGAGAAATGAGATGATCCAGTCCAAGGCTTTTCCTTGTATGCCGATGTTGCTGAGGTGTTGTATAAGGGTGCTGTGGCAGACTGTGTCGAAAGAGGCGGAGAGGTCGAGTAGAATGAGGGCCACTGTTTCTCTGTTGTCCAGTAGTGTTCGGATGTCGTCGGTTGCTGCAATGAGGGCAGTTTCGGTGCTGTGTTTGGCTCGAAACCCGGATTGAGATGGATCGAGGGAGTTGTTGGATTCAAGGAAGACGGCGAGCTGGCTGTTGACGGCTTTCTCAATGACTTTGGCCGGGAATGGGAGGAGGGATATGGGTCGGTAGTTTTTAAGTTCAGAGGGGTCTGCTGTGGGTTTCTTCAGAAGGGCGCCGAGTTCGGCGTGTTTCCAGCTTTCTGGAAAGGTGGCAGAGTTGAACGAGCAGTTGATGACATCCCGGAGATGGGGTGCGATGATGGAGTCAGCTTTGTTGAAGATGTGGTGGGGGCAGGGGTCGGTTGGCGAGCCAGAGTGGATTGAGTTCATTAGGCGGATGGTGTCATCAGTGGTGATTGGGTTCCAGGCGCTAAGGTTGTTAGTTGGCGGAGTAGGATCTGAGGGGGGTGGGGAGGGATGATCGCTGGGAGTATTCTCGAAGCTGTTGTGAATGTCGGCAATTTTGTTGTAGAAGAAGGAGGATAACGCATCGCAGAGGTCTTGGGAGGGAGTGATGTCGTTAGATGCTGCGGTGGGGTTGGTGAATTCTTTGACGATGTTGAAGAGTTCTTTGCTGTTGTGAGTGTTGTTGTCGAGACGATCCTTGAGTGCTGATTTCTTGGCGGATCGAATCAGTTGGTGGTGTTTGCGGGTGGCTGCCTTGAGGGTGGCCATGTTGTCGGTGGTTGGGTTTTTTCTCCATGTTTTCTCCAGGGTGCGGCATAGCTTCTTGGATTTTTTAAGGTCATCATTGAACCAGGGAGCCTTTTGCTGGCTGATTTGATCTGGTGCTTTTTCAGGGGTGCTAATTCGTCAGCACTGTGGGTAATCCATTGCTTGAGATTGGTGGCCGCTTGGTTTGGGTCCAATGAGAGGGTGGGAGGGTTTTGGTTGAGTGATGTGAGGAGTTGGTCGGAGGTGATTTTGTTCCAGTTTCTCCTAGGAATAGGTTGTGGGCGGTTGTGGTTCAGGGTGGTTTTGTAGCTGAAGTGAACACAGCTGTGATCCGTCCAATGGAGAGCTGTGGTGCGATCGAAGGAGATGTGTTTGCTGGAGGTGAAGATAGGGTCGAGCGTGTGTCCGGCTGCATGGGTGGGGGTGTCAACAAGTTGTTTGAGTCCGAGATTGGCCATGTTGTCCAGAAGGGTGGTGGTGTTGCTGTCGTGTTTGTTTTCAAGGTGGTAGTTGAGGTCTCCTAAAAGAATATAGTTCTCGGAGGCGAGGGCATGTGGGCTGACGAAGTCCGTGATGTCGTCGCTGAATTGAGTGCGGGTACCTGGAGGCCTGCAGATGAGGGTGCCTCTAAGTGTTGTCCTAGGGTCGGTGTGGATCTGAAAGTGGAGATGTTCGGCGGTTGCAAGATTATCGTCGGAGCTGGTCGTGATTTTGATGGTGTTCCTGTGGATGATGGCGATGCCTCCTCCTGTTTGATTGGTGCGGTCCTTTCGGATAATCTTGTAAGCGTCTGGTATGGCTATGGCGATATCGGGTGCAGATGATGAGTTCATCCATGTTTCTGTAAGGAAGGCGATGTCCGGTGACGCGGTGTCGAGAAGGTCCCAGAGTTCAGTTGCGTGTCTGTGGACCGAGCGGGTGTTCATCAGGATGCACTTCAGGCGGTTAGAGTCGGAGCTGTGTGTGGAGGGAGTGGGTTTGGTGAGGGTCCTGGAGCAGTTGAACTTGCAGGAGAGGCAGGCGAATGGGCCGTGGGTACGTCCAGGGGTGGCTTCGCAGCAATGTGGTGCGCGTCCTGGGTTGAGGGCGAGGAGAGTAGTGGCATCATATGTGATTCTAGAGGATTGGGAGCGGCGGGGACCAGGGGGTCTGGCGCTGGGCGCGGTCCAGGCATGGACGGGCGTAGACGGGCTTACCTTTGGCGCACCTTTGGCGCGCATGGGGCGCAACCGCTGCGCGTGAACGCTGCGCGGAAAGGCATCTGTCATATGCGGATAGTGGAGGTGGAGGGGTGAGGGAGGAGCAGCTGGGAGGCGGCTGCGTGCTGGGGAGCCTCGCTATGAGGCACAACAAACAAAATGGCCGTGCAATATAAACAAACAGCTAACCAGGCGGGCAGTCCGAGCTACGATGCAGTTATTAATTCAGCAAATCACTTCAGCAAATGCGAGCGCTCAATTAATAGTTCTATTATCAGCAAAATGCAAAGCAGTCACACTACGATACCCAGGCAGCCAGAGCGAGCGCTGCGAAGTGCGGTCAGGGAGCGTGGGGGAGCGACCTCTTCTCAGGAGGATAGGGAGGTCACAGAGCTATGGACACCCAAGCAGCCTGAAGGCAGTCCGTGGGAGGGAGGAGCAGCTGGGAGGCGGGTGCGTGCTGGGGAGCCTCGCTATGAGGCACAACAAACAAAATGGCCGTGCAATATAAACAAACAGCTAACCAGGCGGGCAGTCCGAGCTACGATGCAGTTATTAATTCAGCAAATCACTTCAGCAAATGCGAGCGCACAATTAATAGTTCTATTATCAGCAAAATGCAAAGCAGTCACACTACAATACCCAGGCAGCCAGAGCGAGCGCTGCGAAGTGCGGTCAGGGAGCGTGGGGGAGCGACCTCTTCTCACGAGGATAGGGAGGTCACAGAGCTATGGACACCCAAGCAGCCTGAAGGCAGTCCGTGGGAGGGAGGAGCAGCTGGGAGGTGGGTGCGTGCTGGGGAGCCTCGCTACGAGGCACAACAAACAAAATGGCCGTGCAATATAAACAAACAGCTAACCAGGCGGGCAGTCCGAGCTACGATGCAGTTATTAATTCAGCAAATCACTTCAGCAAATGCGAGCGCACAATTAATAGTTCTATTATCAGCAAAATGCAAAGCAGTCACACTACGATACCCAGGTAGCCAGAGCGAGCACTGCGAAGTGCGGTCAGGGAGCGTGGGGGAGCGACCTCTTCTCACGAGGATAGGGAGGTCACAGAGCTATGGACACCCAAGCAGCCTGAAGGCAGTCCGTGGGAGGAAGGAGCAGCTGGGAGGTGGGTGCGTGCTGGGGAGCCTCGCTACGAGGCACAACAAACAAAATGGCCGTGCAATATAAACAAACAGCTAACCAGGCGGGCAGTCCGAGCTACGATGCAGTTATTAATTCAGCAAATCACTTCAGCAAATGCGAGCGCACAATTAATAGTTCTATTATCAGCAAAATGCAAAGCAGTCACACTACGATACCCAGGCAGCCAGAGCGAGCGCTGCGAAGTGCGGTCAGGGAGCGTGGGGGAGCGACTTCTTCTCACGGGGATAGGGAGGTCACTTTTCCTATTTGAGGTCCGTTTTGCTCTAAAAGAAACATTTTCTTATGGATATTGCAGGAAACTTC